>NW_023501481.1:0-11584 GCF_013396195.1 Fusarium tjaetaba
GTCATGTCATATGCGGACATAATACGGAAAGTCACCAAATACACGTGGAGTTCTTCATGACGATCAGTATCTGATAGAGACAGGTGAACAAACACTAAGTGGGCTGGGCTGGGCTGGGCTGGCCGACTACCGTAGGTAAAATGGGGTTCTTCGGTTGCGCGGATCACACCTGAACGGAGAATAAACTGTAGCGCATAAACTATAGAGAAAGAAGAAATCTCGAATAGTAGTATAGGTTTCAATAATGGTTCGAGGTGAGGATCTATCCTTATGCAACGGTACTTACGAATAAGCTTAAGAACTGGACAACCCTGTTCTAAACCCTGCTTCTTCACCAAATACAATCCTGGCACCCATTACTGTGGGGAAATAGGAGGATTCATGAGCCGTAAATCTTCTCAATCATATCCCCGTTCAAGCAAGGGACCCCCATACTAGTCTCGTCGAAAAGACGGGGGTTTACAGCCAACCGCTTCAGAGGTCGGCTTTGGACCGAGGTAGGCGAGGCTTTCAGGACTTTGATATCGATGTTCAAGAGCTCTGATGCAATGCAGGAAATTGACAAGGTATGATCCAAGACAATGGTTCTCATCGTCAAGGATATTCCACGTGTGTCCGAGTGCGATTGTGACAAGCTGCAGCTCAATCTTGAGCCTCACAGACCTCCAGACTCCAGTGGCTACGTAGTAACAGTACGTAGTATGTGCTTCCTCATTCTGACCCTGTCTCCGGGTTGACGTGCTCATCTACAATATCTCCTAGCATATCGGTGGAACCTATCCCAGCAATAGCTGTGCTGACTCTGCTCCCAAGCTGCCACTAAACCACAACGAACATCACAAGACAGCATTAGGAATAATGCCTACTCCAGGCCTCTCTCCGGCCCCTCTCTCGCCCGAACATCGCCCCGTCTCCTATTACTGAAGACAGGAGATCGACTAGTTCATCCGAGGGGCGAGTAGTTGATTTAATAACAAGACGATCTTCCTCATCCGTGAACTGTAGATCGTTGCCTTTCTTCTTGTTTTGATAGAGCATATCGTCTTGGTTCTATCATCGAGGGTATCCTTTCTCGTCTTGTCATTCTTTGTTTGAGATATACGTTACAGTTACAACCATGAAGCTTGGTGTGTTGGCTACTGGTGCCGCCTATGGCACCACATTGCTCCCTTCTAGCCCTCAGCAGTGTGTAAGTCATGTCTCAAGTCGACCCCTCGTCGATCGACAACTCCTGATACACATTTAACCTGCATCTCGTTCACTTATCCCGCCACAATGAACACTTATTCTTATCTCTTCCATAACCTGCATAATGGCTAACGTCACATCAAAGTGCTCTGCTCTGCTGAAGGAGGCTGGTCTCTCCGATCTTGTCGCCACAAAGAACCAGTCACTTTACAATGAGCGAATCGACTCCTACTGGTCGGTCAGTGCTGCCTTGCATCCTGACTGCATGGTATTGCCCAAGACGGTACGTAATCCGATTTGATAAGTCATTCAAACGTTTAGTCCTGACATGATCCATAGCCCGAGGATGTCTCGAAGGTCATGAAGGTCATCGCCAAGAACCAATGCAAGTTCGGTATTCGCGGTGGCGGCCATGGCAACTTTAAGTTGTCCAACTCTGTCGAGGAGGGCATTACAATCGACTTTGGTAAGTTATAGGCGATGAATCTCATCCCATCATCGTTATTCATGCTAAGAGCTGTAGGTTTTATGAATGGAACATCGTACGACGAAGAGAAGAACGTCGTGAGTGTGGGACCTGGTGGCCATTGGCAAGATGTCTACGACACTCTTATCCCATACGGCCTTGCTGTCGCTGGGTATGTCTATATAACCCAAGTCTTCTCCCCTTACCTTACTTACACTATGTAGTGGTCGTGCTGGAACTGTTGGTGTTGGCGGTTTCGTCACAGGTGGAGGAAACTCCTTTTATTCTGCGTCTCATGTAAGTGACAGAAACACTAAAAAGGCACTCGACAAAAGCTCACATATACAGGGAATGGCTTGTGATACAGTGGCGGGTTGGCAGCTCGTCCTCGCCAATGGTGATATCGTTGAAGCAAACGCCGAATCCAATGCTGATCTCTGGCAGGTGAGTATCTCCATGTCACCTCATTCAAACCATCCATTCTAACCTCGACTAGGCCATGAAGGGTGGCTCTGGAAACCTGGGTCTGATCACAAGAATCGACATGTATCCCATTGAGTTTGTCGACCGTAACAACCCTTCAATCTGGGGTGGTAACCTTCTCTACAAGCCTGAGTCAGGCCCTGCAGTCATCGATGCCCTTATTGATTTCACCGCCAATGTCCCCAAGGACGAAAACTCCAGCAGCATCGTTTACTGGGCTTATCTTCCCGCCTTAGCTGGTGGCACTATTCTCAACGCAGCTATAGAGAACACCAAGGGTGAGGTCAAGCCCCCTGCTTTCGACAGCTTCTATGCCATCCCTGATATTCAAGGTGACACCACTGTCACTGAAAAACTTAGCAAGGTCACCAAGGATCTTGGTTCAGGTCAACCTCCCCACTTCCGCAACGTCTGGTTCACAAGCTCCTTCAAGCCCAATGCTGAACTCCTGAACTATGTCGTTGAGAAGTATGACGAGCTCAACCAGGCCCTTGAGGCTCTCATGCCTAGTGCCGAGTCAGAGCTCAACACACTCTGCATGTTCCAACCCATCACCAAGTCCATCGCCGAGAAGGGTGTCAAGAATGGCGGCAACGTCATGGGTCTAGACAAGTACACAGAGGACGGAGATGGTATCATGTTCCTCCTCACCTGGGCTGCCAAGGGTGAGGCAAGCGAGGAGGCTGCTTTCCCTCTCCTCAAGGCTTACATGGACGATATCGAGACCAAGGCAAAGGAGATGGATGCTTGGTGGGCTTGGAAGTTTATCAACTACGCTCATCTTACACAAGATCCCCTAGCGACTATTGGAGATGAGGCTCTTGCCAAGCTTCGTGCTGCTAGCAAGAAGTACGATCCTCAGGGTGTCTTCCAGAAGCTTCGATCTTCTGGTGTCAAGATTCCTTTTTAATCAATCAGAGTACTACATAGATGAACATTAGAGGTATTATAGACTGTATCAATATTTGAATCTCACAGATCTCTAGTCAGGTGTGCGGAGAGGTTCATCAACTTAGCTGATACTAACATCATCTCGGGAGATGTTCATGAGATGCAAATAGTCCAAATGATATTACTACACTCTATAGCTATATCCCTATTACAATACGTAGCTGACTTAATTAGGGGATTGTCAGTCGATAGTAATTACTATGTTGCGATCTACATGCTTATCAAGGGAGGATGTAAGAAAAACTACGGCCTCGATCCTATGTAGCAGAAAGATTTAGGTAAGTTTAGGATAGACTTAGGCAAGTTAATGATATCTTAGCATTCCTTTAGATTGGTTTATTTTGGCACACCGGCTTAGTGTTAGAGGCTTTCTTAGCCCTGACGATGATCTTGTTATTGTGATATTTTACACAGTATTGAGGTCAACTGAAATGAGATGAGGTTTCCGCGTTTCTCTTCCACAGAGTCTTATTATCATCGATTCTCATGCGGCGTTATGCTCAACAGAAATGAGCCATGCATAGATCGAATGGACCCCTCAGTTCCTAACAATCTTCTCGCCACCAAACCATGCTCGAATAGTAGGCCAGTATGTGTAGTGCAAATAAACATCAACAGAGGCAACGACTGCGAGGCCTGCCAAGACGTATCGGCGATTCTGAGGAGAGGCATTGCTCCATTTCTCGGCCAAACTGGTAGACTTTCGGACATTGGGGGCGACGGCGCTTTTCATGGTTGTTGAGTTTGAGATGTACCTGCGAGCAGCTTGGCTGGCAGAGGTGGAGAGGCGGGTGGTGATGGTGGGCGACATGATGTTTTGTGGTGGTTTGATTGAATGTATTTGTTTTGGGTTTGTATAACTGACGGTCACGTATGTGATTGAATTGTTTTATCGAGTTGTTCTTGTTGTTTTTCTATTCTACCAGAGTCGACAAACAGTCTATATAAATACTCTCAAGTGATATAACCCAAATTCCAAATTCCGTTATGCTTAACCATAAGGCCTAACGATCCCCCACAACGCCTCGCTCAAACATAACAGGCATTACTTTGAACCGTCACAAATGATCTCATCACATCAGCCACCTGGTCGCTTCGGTCGATTAATCGTCAGCGGTTTGAATGGTTTACGCAATCGGTCCATTGAAGGCGCCGGCCCCAGACCAACTGGGCGTCTCACACCTCCATTAGGTTTTACAGACATGAATGTTGTCGCATGAAGACTTGAAGCAGGCTTGTTAGGCAATGCTTCTTCCTCGTCCTTTTTGTTCTCTTCTTCAGGGTCTTTTCTTGACGGCGGTCGTGATGGTGAGCTGGAGAAACAGGGGTAAGGCTTTCGAGGGCCCGCGTCTACCTTTGGAACATTTGGTTTTGACAGAGGTCGTGCAGAAGAAAGTTTGTGTTTTGCCAGTTCCGGATCTATCAATGGCTTTTGTGGCTCCGACCCTGTTGGCAGTCTCCCCGGCATACTATTCTGCCGTGAAAAAGCAGACTGGTATCGCATTTGTGCAAGGGACCTGGACTGCTGCTGCGGTACAGGCTGAGGTTCAGGCGAAGGTCGAGGAGCATCTCTTCCATGGTTAAGCCAGCCAAGCATACTCTTCTGCCCAACGCCTCTTTTCGTCGATCCCTTCTTTGGCCCTGGTTTTGAGCTTGCTGCCTGTGCTGCGGCTGCGGCTGCAGCATCTAGGGCAACTCTGTGAGCTCCCGCGGTTGTGAACCCTGGTAAAGCAGAAACAGTGAAATCAGATGATTGTTCCATTGTCGTAGCATATTCTCTCTGCCAGGGAAGCTCATCAGTTTCATCGTATGAGGTGACAGGGTGCGCCGTACGTTGGCGCTTGGGTGCCCGCGAGTAATGTCGGCCAGTCTCTTCGTCGTATCTATCGACGTTCTTTGGTTCGACAGGATCAACAGGAAACCCGTCATCTTCAACTGAGAACATGGGAGGGAGTTTTCCGAATATTGCCTTCTCGCCGGGGGCCTCTCGCCCCAGGATTTTAGCAACGCCCTCTACAACTGCTCGATCGAATGATGGCCCCTTCTTGGCGAAGACCTTGGATGCAAAAGGGGAGACAAACGGTGAGAGTTCAACCTTGCTGCTCATTCCTTGAGAACCGTGGAGTGGGCAGCTTAGGTACAGTAGCGCTTGAGCTCGTGTCATTGCCACATAGAGGAGACGTCGTTCCTCATCTGTGTCTTCCGACCTTGAATGGGGTATTGATCCGGTGTAGACGGAGGGCACGAAAACAACAGGCCACTCCAGCCCTTTTGCTGCGTGAATGGTCGATATAGTGATCAGCGACTTCTGGTCTTTTGTGTCGCCTTTGTTCTGTGCGTCCGATGCCAATGATACGTTGGCCAGGAATCGGCCTAGCATATCATCCTCTCTCACTTGGTCCATATTCTCGATTTCTGGGAGTGCTTCTTCCTCAGGTCCGCCAAAATCTCTCATAAAATCGCTGACCAGATTAACGAACTCCTGAACGTTAGCCCATCGCTGTTCGTGTTCTTCTGTGTATTCTTCCTCCAAATACTTCTTGAAATCAAGATGTCCAATCAGTTGCTCTATCAAGTTAACCAGAGTGACGGGGCTGCTCTGATTAATTTGATCGGCTTCTTTGCGTAAGCTCGAGATGGTACGTATGAGTTCTGTATTGAGCTTTTGCTCCATCTTTGGTCTGATGTTGGTATTTGCTTTACGGCTGCCTTTACAGTGCTTGAGAATCAAAGTCCAGAGGCTCATGTTGGTCTGCTCCGCCTCTTCAAGAAGAGATTTGATTGTTGCTTCTCCTATACCTCTTCTTGGCACATTGATGATCCTGGCTAGCGCATCGTTGTTGTCAGGCTGGCTCACTACACGAAGGTAATCTATCAGGACTTTAATTTCCTTTCGTTCATAGAATTTCTGGCCTCCGATCATTCGGTATGCGACACCGGCTTTCCCTAGAGCCGATTCGATGTGTCGAGAAAGCGCAGCGGATCTTAGAAGAATTGCGACATCTTCAAAATTGAGCATGTTTCCAAACATCATGATAACCCGCTTAATCTCAGAAACGATCCATTCGCCTTCAGATGACGAACTCTTCAGTGTTCTGAGAACCGGTCGTGCTCCCTTAGTGTGGACTGGCAGTAACACTTTCTGGTATCGCTTTTTGTCTTGCTGAATAACGTTGAGAGATACATCAAGGATGGATTGTGACGATCGATAGTTTTCTTCCAGGGAGATTTCATCTGTATCAGGATAATCTCTTAACAGTCGATAAAGGTTTCGAATCTCGGCTGAACGCCAACCGTAGATACTTTGATCAGGATCGCCTACAATTGTGATTCGCTGGCGTGCTTGGGCGAACAACTTCATCAGCTCATATTGAATGCCGTTTGTATCCTGGTACTCGTCGATAAGGACGGTCTGGACGTTGGAAACGCAAGCTGGGTGATCTCTCAACAGTTCGACACACTTGACCAGGAGATCATCATAGTCCAGCAAATTTGACCTTTTTAGTTGAGCTTGATACTCTTCATAGCATGTCCTTAGCGCCGGGTTCTCCTTTTTGCCTTTCTGCGTTGGAGCCGCGGCGGCATTTGGTCCCTTCGCTTTCTCTTTGCTGATCCATGACCTCGCATGTAGCGGCTCGATACCAAGTTCTAGCCTCTTGCAGATTCTTTGGATGATCGCCCTCGAATCTCCGTCGTCTGCGATTCCAAACTTGGAGTCTAGTCCGATGCGATTTCCGTATATAGACAGATATCTTCGGGCAATCGAGTGAAACGTTCCAAGCACAATCTTCTTTTCGCATTCCTCGCCTAAAGCTTTTCCTATACGCTCTTTCATTTCTCTGGCGGCTTTGACGGTAAAAGTTGCGACAATCACGTCGGCAGGTCGATAGCCGACTCTTTGGATCAGCCATACTACTCGAGAGGTAAGAGTATGAGTCTTTCCACTACCGGGGCCAGCTAGAATTGCTACCGTCGATGCAGATGAGGTAACAGCTCGGCGTTGCGCCTCGTTCAACGACTGAAGGATCGCATCTTGTGTCGTCGCGGTGGACATGCTGGGTACGTGGACGAATCCACGGATTGCTGTCGAGTGGTCGGGGAGAATAGTATCATCGAAAATTCTATACCCATGCGAGATTGCTCGAATGGGACTACGGCGTGTATTTCAGCCACCAGAGTCACTGTATCTGCTTTCGATCGAGGGGCTTTCGCGTTGATGAGAAGCAGGCATCGCGCGACGCGATGTCATTTTCGCGATGTCACGTGCAGTGCAACGCCTAGGTACTAACGTTGTAGGGTGGGTAGGACTAAATCACCAGGAAGATATATTCTACGTTCTGATATCATTGTTGACTTCAATCAAGTACCTATCTTGTTCTTGTTTGTGGTGGTTTATTCAATGTTATTGTCTGCCTTATCACCCACATATTTTCTCATGTTTTCGAAGAGAATATTGTGCTCATGACGCTGGTCTCACCATTCAATTTCCCTTCTGGTCATCATGAATTCCTCCATTGACTCTGTGGATGGGAAAAAGCATTATGTCTGTGTGTCACATGCTCATCTTTCATCAACTCTGTCAGATCTCGTTATCAGCTTCGTCACATTCCCTTCACGCTAAAGCTTCACCCATCACTATCACTGTCACGGTATGCCATATCAATCACCGCTAAAAGAGTGACAAACAAAAGTCCAATGCTACGGTGATGTCCCACCCTAAAAGAGTTTTGATCAAGCCAGAAATGCATTGTTACCCAAAAAGGTCGGACCTTGAAACATAATATTTCTGTGGGTGCTGTGAAACATCGCAGTCTGTTTAACGGCCAGGGACACATCTATGATCACATAACATCAGGATATTCATGAAGCACCCCGATTCCCCTGCGCAAGTGCTCACCGCATAGCGCCTGTTTTGAATATGTAACAAAACCCAACATGGTCCTGAATTATGATTGTCACGTCTCCAGTCAGCAATCACCAACCATATCACCAAAGTCACTTGTGCAGGGTAGCATGAAGCTATAGTCGTGCGATAGTAGTGCGACCTTACACAATAGGCGCCGTGATAGGTCTTTCTATTCGAGGAGATCGACACGAACATCACTAGCAATGCCGAGCTACCTGATGTCACACGAAGGCGAGCAGCCCATTCGAAGACTTTGGCACATCACATGATGAGAGGAAGAGTGGGAGATTCCACATGGTTCAGGGCCCGACAGCCTGGATGATGCAGGCAACACACACAATTGGGCCTCAAAGTGACCCTCGCGGCCTAGACTGCATCGTCTATGCCGTTAGTTGAGTGATTGAAAAGCTATCGTCACCAATCGCTGGGTCAATGGTTGTTGGTTTGACCCCGCAGATTCAGGAACGTGTGAGTCGGACAAGACCTCTCTTTGTGATGGCGAAAAGCAAGGATCGCCCCGCCCCGCTTGGGACCCTTCAACGGCAGAAACAAGACAACCACAGAGAAGCTTAAAGCGAGAAAACACTGCAGTGTATCCCGGCATCTAGGAATCTAGAGCCAGCGATAGGTTGTGTATGTGGGTATTGGTGGTTGGTAGTCAAAGCTAATGGCCAATCAGGCGATAGCACACTATATCGCTCAGCGGTTAGCCATCCAACCACAGCTCGGAGATGGCCTTGTCACACTTGGGCCCTCACATATCGCCTGCAACCACTCTGTTGCCATCACCAAGGGTATTGAGCTATTCTCAGACGTATTCTCATGCATTCGGCCGCTATTCGACGACCGCCAGTTGAATGGAGTTGTCTGCTCAGCGACTCAGCGTCCAGCCCTGGATAGCTCAGCGGCTAACGCAGAGTGATAGACGATCATGACCCAGCCCGCTATATACCCCGTTGAGACCGCAAGTTCCCTCTTCCGTGCATGATGTTCTTCTCTAGTGTTTCGTCTCATCGTGTTCAGGAGGTCACATCGCACAAGCTGGCTCCTCCATAAAGAATAAGTGTCTCGCCTTGACCTCGTTTCCCACGATGCTTCTCGAGTGTGCTCGCTACTCACTACAACTTGGTCTGCTTCTGCCTCTGTCACTCATTACAACAGCTCAGTCCGAGCCTGTTCTATCCTCAGTACTCCAAGCCCGGGACACAGATAAGCCTATACCAGGAGGACCAATTGACACAACATATCTGCCAGCCCAGATTGGTGGTATAATCGGAGCATACGCTGTATCATTGGTGCTGGTCGCCATAACACTGCTTGCCCTATCAAAGAAGCGACGCGAACATATTGCAGCTGGAATTGACGAGGTCGACTTTGAAGTTCGGAAAGATATCGTCAGTCCTGACTTTCCTCCAACAGCTGTACCTACATCTCTGAATATCATCACCGACACCGAATTTGTCAAACCGAGCTTCCAGGACTCGCACGAAGGAAATCCATACATCTATCCATCGCCGGCTTCAAGTATTGGAGCCCCCGGAACTAATCCTTTTGTCGATCCCCGTGTTGTGGCAGTAGACAGACTCATGGCTCAATCTCAGCTTGAAGACATGTACAAGCATGTCCTGGAGCATGAGGATGCAAAGAAGCGAGGAGTAGTTTACGATGTTCCTCTGCCTCCGACCGCTCACCATCAACCACGCCCTTCAGCCTCGGCTTCCGTACTCTCTCTGAAATCTTCGACATCGTCGCCATCGAAGAAGGAGAGGAGCAAGCCAGCAACACTCAACCTTTCTGCTTCCCGTGAGGAGAAGAGCCAATCAAGGACCTCCTCATTTCTTTCGGCACTACGATCGCCAAAGAAGAAGCAGATGAAGGGCATGAGCATCTCATCGCCCCTCATGACCCCCCAATCGGGTGGATTCCCTCGCTATGAAGGACAGGAGATGAGCGCGATTCCTCCCCGGCATTATGCTCCAGCTGCTCCTCCTCCGGTCCCCACTAATCAGGTCCCGTATGGTTCACCGACCCTCCCGCCCAAGACCCATGCGTCGCTGCCGACCCCGGATATCTCGCCCGAGAGTGTTTTGAGCATCGATGAACGTATCGGAAGTCAACTTCCTTATCCTGGCCATGCCCGTACTGTGTCACATGCACCCAGCGAGCGTGATCCCGAGTCAGCAACTTCGGAACACTCTCAAGCACCACTGGTTGGCCTGCCATCGTCCCCCAAGCCTGGATCAAGGTTCCCATCTCTTCCTGCGTCACCCAAGCCTGGCCAGACATTCCACCGTGCCAACGCACCTTCAGCTGTGCGCACTGGTGGTTCTCTACCGTTACGTGCCTACGAGCCTGCCATGGTTTCACCAAACACCATTGCGCAGACTACCAAGCAGACTGTGTTTGAGAGGAAAGGACCACTATCGCCAAGCGGAGCAATGACTCCGCACACAGCTGGCGCAGTGCCTTATTCGCCTTATCAGCCCTTCACGCCATGCATGCCTGTGACACCTTCGCTTGTAACCAGGGAGGATCGGAAGAGAATGAAACGCATGGTACCTAAGACACCGACGTTGGAGATGGTTCAGAGTTCGGATGACGTTTGGTAAACGAGATGATTGGAGTTTATAATTATTTAACGGGGGTCTACATTGCATTGTTTCCTTTGATGTCGTTGATATCAAGATATGGGGGGTCTACTTGGTTGGGGTTTACAGTATTTGGTTAGAGCTGGCCCACGGGCTTGCGGGGATTTAGTAACGGCCGCAAGGACCAGAACTTTACTATTTGCATAAAATATTTACCTGTATATCATTTATTTCTGCCAAATCAAATTCATTTACGAGTTCTCGCGTTGTTTCCAAACGTGTAACGTCACACAACAGACGCAGTGTTTTCCATCTATCGTAACCCAGGCGCTAGCTAATATCTAGTACACATCGACTCTACGATCTCAAGATCTTGAATCGCCAATCGGAACAATTAAGAAGATGCATGTGACGATACTTAAAAAGCAACAAGCGTTAAAACTAGATGGTGACGCAAGGTTGATCGTTTTGATCATCGGGATGGATTGGGGATAGTTAGGAGGAGGATATAATATTGGGATCACGATCATTTGGTGGCGGCGGGGACCATCTTGAGAAGCGAGGATAGTGGCACAGAAGCTGAAAGCTGAGTCCAAGACATGCAACAATAGCCTGCGTTGTGTAACCCGAACAGATCTTCTGTTCAACGCGGATTGGCAGGGCGCCAAATAGTTCGGTATTTGCATGTAGTTATCCGTCTCACGGTACCTGAGAGGGTTGCACCAGACGGGACATGGCAGATTCGAGGCATTGATATCCAGGTTTTTTCTGATTCTTCACAATGAAGTCGTCTTGGCGACCGTTGTAAAGCTACTTAATTGGATATGTGATACTCTCATGTTCCCGAGTAACCGTCGCCTGGGTCTGGCCTTTTGCCGGCTGGAATGTAATAATTGAGTTCCTGTGAACCACGGGATGTGAGACTGAGACTCGCGTGGCTAACCCGAGACAACTCGAGTAGCACCACGGTTTATGTTTTGTCTTTTGACAGTGTAGGTATCT
>NW_023501482.1:0-65638 GCF_013396195.1 Fusarium tjaetaba
CCCCCCTCCCCTGCTCTGTCCCCGAGTGCTAAATGCGGGCAGCCACTTTAGGTTTTCTAGTTGACCGAGGGGCCTAGTTTCCCTTCCCTACAGGTAAGTACCTACCTGTTGTCGAGTTTCATCATTTATCATGTTTGACCTCGAGTATCTCACATTCGACCAAAACAATGACCACATTCCCTCCTCAACAAATCGTTCGATCTGATCTTATACCGCTCATTCTCATCCTCGCCCATGACTCTGCTTCGCCGCAGCCTAGCTAACCCTTGCCTCGACCTCCTCTTTGGGTTCCTACATACTTGCAAGTTGCCTCGTCCATCTCAGCTCAGCTGTTGTCGTCCTGTCCCTGCCCGGCCGTACCCTTGCTAGCATGACGCCTCACTCGCTTTGTACTCGACATACATAGACCACAATTCATAGTCGTTCCATAATACATACAATAATATACGATACCCGCTCCTCCAGCTCAGTTCAGCCCTCAGCCCCCATTCCCATCAATCTCGACACTACCAGCCGTTTGACACCGAAACAAGGCCCCAACCACTGCTTACCGCACCATTTTGCCCTAACTTGTCCAACACGATCTGCAGCCCACTCCCACTGTTAAACGGACTGCAGACTGCCTGTCCCCTCGCCTTCGGTCTAAACTGGACCGCCCCCACTCCCATCCCTCTCCATCGTCCATCTTGCGGCGTTCAAATCAGAGACATTTCCGCCTCCTGTTTCTCCATCAAAAGCAAGCAATCGCCAATCTGCTAGACCGCCAGCGCGCTTCTCACTAGCACGCCAACGACCCAGATTCCAAGTTAGAGCCATAGCCCAAGTCTCTCTGGCCTCTTCAGCCCCCCTTTTGGAGCTTGCCCGTATGCAGAAGCCTTCTGCTCTGCCTCGACTCGCTAGCACGGCCGGACTGTAGAAAAGCTTCGGCTTCCCCCCTTCGCTCCGTCGCGGAGCTGGACCTTGGCCTCACGATGCGCCGCTCCGCTCTTCATAAGTCCATGAGCCGCCTTCGAGACAACCCCCCGTTGCCTACAAATACAACAGCCTCTTTTGCCGGTTCATCTGTCAACGTTGTTGGAGCTCTCTTGCGGGACGAGGATTTCCAAGCTGAGCATCGTCAACCCGAGGACCAACTCACAACCAGCGGCGCCTCTTATAATACCTTCAACATCCGCCCTCCTTCACAAGCTCATGGTGGCCAGCCGCAATATAATCCAGCTCTCCTGCCTAGCACAGAGGAATCTTACAACGTCCCTGAATTCACAGGCGATTCGCCTATGACTGATGCGTTCCCCACCGAAGAAAATACCATCTCCAAGGCACCTACTTTCGCGATAGTGACTGACGGCTCTTCTACTGCAATCGCCACCGATTTCTCAGACCAGAACAATTCCGACCAATTCTCCTCCAACGCCTACATCGAGACCTATAATTCCGAGTCTGAACCCCCGGAGTCTGAGTCCGACCCTGATCAAGAGCATCAGGACGGTATTGATCTTGATTTGGACACTTCCATCCACCCACCTTTCTTGGACGACTATTGGATATCTCCCACATACCTCGACTTGAACTCTGGCCACATACCCCCTTACCACGACGTGGATTATGACATTGATATGAGCGACAGCGAAGGTGGTGCTCCTCTCGACGACGCATTCGACGAACTTGAACACTTCACGGACGACCAGTCTGTTCTATCTGATGGGGACAATGATGAATCAACCCCTATCAATCACTCACCTAACCATCTTTCGCAAGCCGCCTTCCATCCGCCCACCACAGTCGACAACGACCTAATCATGAATTCTGTTCCGCCTCCTGCGCCATGGGTTGATGTCGTGATCCAAGACATGGCTACGTTGGAGGGCAATGCGTCTCCTTCGCCAGCAGAGGCTCTAGGCCAGCCACTACTAAGCAACCCCAACCCGACTATGATTGGATCCCTAAATCTTGGCCTGGTAGACTTTTTGAGACACTGGGCATTCCAAGCTCATGCTTCCGCCTGCCCATCCCCCTCGCGGATTCACGCACCCTATCCAGAAGATGTTCGCCGTCAAGCGAATACACACATCCGCGATGTTCAGTACAAGGACCTTCAAGGCGATGACTATGATATACAGGGCTTGGATTGGGCATCCATGAACACTACTAGGGAGTATGCGCGGCAAATACGATGTGCCACTTTCAAGAATTATGTCAACAAGGAGGGCTCAGATAGATGGAGCGTAAGTGCCAGCTACCTTTGAATGAGTCTTCTGAGCTGACCTCAAATTAGCCTCACATGGATGATGCAGCTCTCCCCGCGACTCAAAACTTTATGAGATTCAAGAGGTTCCTTATCCGCCAGGATGTCTACCTGGCTCATTTTCAGCTACGGAGCGTCCTAGCATGTCCCTCGATCTCACAAGCCTACTACCCTGGCAGGAGAGGAATCAACCGAATCAACCCAGTCACGGGTAAAGTAGAGCTCGTACTTAACAACAGTCATATACATGGTCTGGGAGCTCTCATCTCTACTCTTGATGCAAACCATGGTGCCATGTTTGCCGGTACTTTCAATGGCGAATATTATCTCAAAAGCCTGGATTCGGAAGACAAGAAAGACTTTGCAGAAGGTGTCATTACTGCAAATATGGGAGGTATCACCAACCATGTCCAGATCTACCAACCCCGGCGATCTTCTGGTCCTGTTGCTGCCATTGCCAGTAACGACGAGGGATTCCGCCTTCTAGACCTTTCTACACAGAAGTTCTTGATGCAGAGCAGGTATCGATTCGCGCTCAACTGCACGCGCATGTCACCTGACGGCCGTTTGAGAGTCATGGTTGGCGATGACTTCAAGGTACTGATTACCGACGCCGATACCGGCGAGATTCAACAGGAACTGTCCGGACACCGCGACTATGGCTTTGCCTGCGATTGGTCCGATGATGGGAGGACAGTAGCCACCGGTTTCCAGGATAAGGCCGTCAAGGTCTGGGATGCTCGTCGCTGGTGTGACTCGCGGGGTGTTAGTACACCTCTATGCACTATCAGATCCGATATGGCTGGTGTGAGAAATTTGCGCTTCTCTCCCGTCGGCAGTGGTGAGAGAGTACTCGTTGCTGCCGAGGAGGCTGACATTGTCAACATCGTTGATGCTCAGACTTTCAACAGGAAGCAGACAGTCGATTTCTTTGGTGAGATCGGCGGCATTGCATTTACCAACGGCGGGCATGAACTCAATGTCTTGGCGAGCGACCGTCATCGTGGCGGCCTTCTTCAGCTTGAACGATGTGGCCGTGCCGCCGAGCCCTATTTCTTCAGTTACTGGAAACGTTATGTCGATGGTGACACCGCCGATTGGCGCCATAAACCCGATGAGTTTACACGCAGCGGTGAATGCTATCGTCGAGTTCCAGCTTCGACGGATGCCTTACCCATCTTCTAAACCATTTCCCGATGGCTTCAAGCACCTTCGAATCAGATAGACAAAGCGTCTTGGTATGATTCACAAATTATCTTTATACTTGCTTGACCTCGCTGGTCACTCTCATTCATTCTAAGCAACTGCCTCCTAGCGTTATACCCCTTTTGTTCTGGCTTGTCATATCATGATATGTTGAGAAATTACCATTGGCCATTCACAGCACATCACTTTCTATATGGGCGGCGATGGTTTACAATATGAAGACACAAGCTACACAAGCTACACAAACCCTCACTACAAAGCTATTCATCCTTTTCCTCTTTTTTCCCCCCTTTATCACCGACATCAATATCCTGGGGGCTCACGGCTGAGCCCGGTCACTTTGTTTGGGAGACTATAGATATCAGATATCAGGACATTGGCGACGGGATCTTCATTATTGTGGACATGGTACACACAATCAGTGAGCTCTTGAAGCTTTGGTTTTGTCACACTGTGAGTGGGACAGTCTGGACTTGTGGGTAAGTTTTGGGACACAGGAGCGATGTATAAGTCAGTTGTATATCTATGTGCTTTGCAAAGACGATATCGAATGACTACCTTCCTCCCTACCTAGCTAATATGGACATGGCTATCTGCATGATCCCTATTTCCTCGGTGGTTACACACCACAGCTATTTCAGTTACAATACCATCCAAAGTACAAGGCATGTTCCACATGCTCAGATCTAAGACATCCATGTATTTCGTCAAGCAGCAGTGATTACCGATCCAGGTACAGTCTCCGAGACACGTGAGTCTCATCGTCATTCCAGATATACCGTGTCTCACCTATTCCTTGACCGCTAGAATGCTGGCGAATACTCGAAGTTTGCCAAGTTGAAAGCTGTGCTAGAACTACGCGGGCTTCACAAAAGACTTTTTCTGTTTATTTATTAGACTATCTTTCGCTAAGCTGACGTGACCAAGCATCACGTCCATTTACTTGTTCTTATTCTTGTAGATCACTGCTAAGAATGCAAAGCCGATTGGGGTGAAGCACCAGTATCTTGCTGGCTTGTGTGTCAAGCACGGCTGTGATATAACGTTGATCGCCTTGATAAAATCCTCCGGTTCCAATTCTTCGAGCTTGTCATCGATCTGATCAGACACTTGCTATCTTATTCTAGGAGGCCTGAGTGGTTAAAGGGCTGGATGTCCCAGACGTGGACGGTTCGCTACTGTTATTGGCGCCTTAGTGGCTGCTATGATACATCTGCCATGAGTTAAGAGACCTGTTTTGGTACATTATGTCTTAGGTAGTTAGAGTGTTCAGTAGCGTGGGGGAGTTGGTCACCAGACGATACTAGGACGAGACGACTTAGGAAAGGATTGTGTATACGATAGCTCACGAGACATAGCACAATGGCAAGTGAAGAGATACTAGTGAATTACAGCATTATGAAGCAGAGGCTGAATGACAACCCGGCTATAGTATAGATCATACATACAGATCATCTTTCTCTCAAGAAAAGGTTTTCGCTTACCTCGTCGCTCAAGAGCCATAAAGACGCGTCTACCGTAAAGAAGTGCTGCCGCAAATAACACATATGGAAAGATGACATAGTAACAAGAGTTCACATGTCGTTTGAACAGTGGAAGAAAAACAGGATTCATCAAGAAGGTCGTCCTCGACCGCCCGACCAGATTCGTTTCCCTCAATCTATTGCACGCATGTACGCGCGCAACAATGCATTGCCCCCTGAGGCGGATGTCTGGAGTTGGCCTGAGAGAGGGAGAAGACCGTCGGCTTTCGGACTCCATTCCCGAAGGCTCTTGTTGGATGTCAATGATGTGAATCACCGCATGGACGGTGGCGAGAAAAAGAGAAGAGGGTTGCACGAGGAAGAAGAAGTGAGTGGCCGGGCGGTGTTGGTCATGATTATGTACAACATTCAGCATGCTCCGAAGATTGAATCGTACAGAGGACGCTTGGGCACGCTGCAATCAGAACTGGAGTATCCAGAACTGCTTAGTAGCCGGTGAAAGAAGAGCCGCAACCCCAGCTTCGCTCACAGTTGCAAGCACCAGGCTCCTTCCAGAGATCGTCCTCGAAGGAGAAGAAGACGGTCTTGTCACCGCAGCTCTCGCGGATGGACTTGATAGCCTTGGCCTGCTCAGACTTGCCAGGGCAGGCAACGCCGTTGCAGTTACCGCTTGAGGGCCAACCACACTCCAGGTTGATGACATCGTTGCCCTTGCAGATACCACGGAGGATCTCGAGTTGACCGGCGACGAACTCACCAGCCATGTCAGGGGTGGTGTTGGGGTTGAAGTAAGGGTGGATGTTGGCACCGGTGACATCAACAATGTCGCAGATAGCACCCTGAACATCCTCGCGCTCCCAGATGTCGAGGGTCTCGGCGATGGTGTAAGGACCGGTGTAACCGGAGCACTTCTCCTTGACGACAGTGACGAGCTCCTTAAGCTGCTGGGGAGAACAGAACTTGTTCATGATAGCCTCGTTACCAACAGTGAAGAGCTTGACCTGATCCCACTGGGCCCACTCGGCGTAAGCGTCGACCTGAGCCTTGATCTCGGGGGTCTCGTAAGTGCAGCCAGAGGCCTTGACGAAAACACCGACGATCATGTCAATGCCGTGCTTCTTACAGGCGGGAGCAACAGTCTCGAGTGTATCGCAGTCAGTAGAGTAAGATCGGATGATCTGGAAACCAGCCTCCTTGAGGGCAGCAATGTCCTTGTCAACTTGGTCGGCACCCTTGCACTTGCCGGTAGAGGCGACGTAGGGAGTGTAGGTAATACCGTAGTGGTCGTTTCCACCCTTCAGGCTTCCGGGGCTGGAAGGCTTCTTGGGGGTCTTGGACTTGGGAGCCTCGGAGGGCTTCTCATAGGCGGGCTTGGTGGAAGCAGGAGTCTCGGGGACAGAGTAAACAGGCGCCTTGGTGGTCTCGGGGACCTTGCTGGGAGCCTCATAAACAGGCTTGGTAGGCTGCTCCTGCTTGGTGACCTCGGGCTGGGACTTGGGAGCCTCGTAGACAGGCTTGGTCTCCTTTGGAGGCTGGGGCTTGGGGGCCTCGGGAACCTTGGTGGTGGCGGGGACACCGGACTGAGAGTAAGGGCAGACATACACGTAGTCGGTCTCGGTGACAGTAACGACCTGCTCAGGGGCGGTGTAAGTACCAGGAGCGTAGCTGGTAGGGACAGGGTAGACGATGACGGTCTCCTCCTCGCAGGTCTTGGTGATAGGAGCAATGGTGTAAGTGCCAGCAGATGGGCAGACATAGGTGGTGGTCTCAATGACACTGGTAACGACACCCTCGTGCTCGGTCTCCTTGGCGTAGGGGCAAGTGACTGTGGTTGCAGTCTCAACGATGGTGGTGACACCTCCCAAGGTGTGGGTTCCAGCGGGGACCTTGGTGGTCTCGCCAACGCAAACGGTGGTGGACTCAGTGACGGTCATGGTGGTGGCAGGGAAAGTGTAAGTGCCGGGAGTAGGGCACTTGTACTCCTCCGGAGTCGGGACGGGGATGACCGGGACGACCTTGGTGGTGGTGGGAGCAACAGGCTTGGGAGCCTCATAGGTAGGAACCTCATGAACGGTGGTGGGCTTGGGCTTGACGGCCTCATGAGTGGTAACGGCCTCCTTGGTGGGCTTGGGGGCAGAAGGAGGGTTGGGGACAACTGAAGCAGCGATTAGCGTTTATACTACTGAATACCGATATATTGACATACGAGTAGGCTCTCCATAGTAGGTGGTCCAGATGGTGGTGCAGGTAGGAACGCAGACCTCTCCACCACGTCGGAACATCTCATGAGCCCGGCGGTGGTGAGGGTAAGCGGCCTGGGCACCGGTAGCCATGGCCGCAACGGCGGCAGCAGCAAGTCCTCCCTTCATATTGAAAAAAGCTCCGAAAAGTCAAGTACTGTACGTAAATGTAAGAGTTTGTAGTTGGCGTAGGAAACGAATGCCCGCTAAAAGAGTGAAGCGGTTAATGGAATAGAGGAAAACGAGAGGACGAAAGCGAAAATTAACGAGATGCTCTCTAGATTCGCGAAGGATGGAACCGTGAGGGAAAAGAAAAAGCAGAGAAAAGAAGAGGAGGAGAGCGGCATATTATGAGCAGATCGACTGTTATTGCCTCTACCTGCAACCCGGTCTGTTTTGCCTTGGCTGCAGTGCCCAGAGGGTCATGGCATTGACAAAGGATGGCCCTAGTCGAGAATAGCGGTTGAGATGGTACCTGAGATGATGCACGATAGCGGCGTTTGGAGGCCAAAACTCAGGTACCCGTCTGTCCCTGGCCTGTCCTCATGTGCCCTGTGCCTCATGAAATGAGCTGGGGGTGCTAGTCGCCCAGTCCCAAACGTGGACCATTGTTGGTGCAATATGTCTATCATTGCCTTGACAGCGCTAGAAACCCCAGCATTTGGCCGGGGTTATGGACGAAAAGGAGAAGGTTGTGGAGCACGGGGCACGATGCAATCTCGTGGGTTCAACCAGCCCAAGGGGCATTTGCTCACGTTGTCGATGCCATGCCTCTCCCAAATAAGGTGGTTTAGGAGGGGTCGAGTGTTCGAGACCAATCAGCTAGCTAAGCGGTCAAGGTTGCCTCCGTCGCGAGAACCTGTGGTGAATAAGAAGCGATATTAGTCCAAGGACGAGGCTTCTCTGACCGTTGGTTGGTCACTTGACTATTCACAAGGGGAATCGAGATGAGTTGACATCGATTGAGATGCGCGATTGATGTGAACCCGCGCAGGAGATGAGCTTTCAAGTTGCGCATCACGTTTAGACTAGTCTTTTAGCATCTCCAAGGTAGAATCGCCTCCAAGGGCAGCGCCCCGGCTATCGCGGTATCTTGCTTCACAAATTTCATCTATACAAACAACAATCCTCATGTCATGCCGGTTCTTGACTCTGTTCGAAATTCGAATCAGTCGGTTCGTCGGCGAGTGGGGTCAAGAGATTGTTCCTGCATCTGCCATGGTCCCCCAATTTACCCTAGCGGAGGTGGCTTCGCGCTTGTGGACCCAGGGGTTTCCGTTCAAGCGTTCTATTTGTTTTAGTGACGCTCAGCGAGTCGCCTTGTCGTCACTTTCTCTCAGTCTGAGCCTTTGCGTAATTAACAGCTGCCTCGTATTGGCAACAGGACAGGGCCAGAAGTTCCTGTCTTAAAAGGCCCCCCTGTCGGCACAACAGATATTATCTTGCAGCCTCCATATGCGGGGAATTAATAGATATAGTAATCCGAGAAAGCCGGGGCAAAAGCTTGTCAGTCGGTGGTCGGGTTCTCGCAGGTCGAAGCAGCTAGGCTTGATGCCGGAACCTCAATCTTATAATTGCACTTCGTATTCACCGTCACATCGCACGGCAGTTCGTCTTGCCCGAGACGCTCTAGCCTTTCCGGCTTTTGATGGGCTGTACTCTGCGATGAAGCGTCAGTTGGCATCAAGTCAACAGACAGTGAATTAATTGACTGATGTTCTCGTGTTTTGGTGATCTGCTCATTTGTATGTAAGACTCTGGATCAATAGCAGCCCCTGTATAGGATTTGCAATGTCGATCCATCGGAATCGTCTCTTGCTCAAATGAAGTGAATCTCGCGCGCTGCTTGGCTCCAAGCCGTCGTTATTTAGGCTATGCTCGGCAGCCGGACAGAGCAGGGTACCCTTCCAATTAGAGAAGGTCTTTATCTCTAGACGTCTCTCAGAACGGAACTACTCGCCATTAGCTGGTAGTTCCGGGCTGAATTGATTGTCGATTTGGATTATTGCCAATAATAGTAGCGAATTCAATGCCTTCTCAATCGAACCCCTTTTGCTGATAGGTTAGGTTTCCGTGAAGCATGCGGTGAGACGGGGAGCACCAACGTATGTGCACCGATGCAACATTTCGGTGAGGTGGTGGTATTCATGATGAGTGATTGTACAAGTCCAAGTTCAGGTACTAAGGTAAGGTCGTAAAGGCACCTTACCTTACCTCTTCCATACTTTCTTCAAGGCACTACCTTAGAGGTACCTAGTAGCTTGAGTTATCGAGAAATCCATGGGTTCCAGGGTGGCTCTTGCCCAAATGAATGGCTAATAGGTACCTACTCCGTGGACTTCAGTTAAAGTGGAAAGCGCCATGTCATGTGACCTCGCGATTGTGAAAGTTGCCCAACACGCAGTACCTTAGTTAGTAAAATTTTCAGCCTCGCGTCGGCTTCAAAATTTCGAGTTGTATCCGTAATTACCTTGCTTGATACAGGGTATTTGTGATATACTGCAAAAATGCTACGGTCCGCAGGTCGTCCGTACGTTTGCTGCAGATGTCTTTCGAACTGCCCTAATGGATTGCGATCTTCTTTTTCTCCGCCTTTGGGGTCCTCGAGTGGACGTTATACCGTTTGTTTCATCTCGCACCATGTCGAACATGTCATGGACTAACAAATCCTAGTACGCTACCTCAACCAAGAACCGTCCTCGGGGTGCCTTTGGAAAGACCAACATTCCCACATCTCTTCCCAAAACTTCACCCGCAGTAGACAAGAGGCCAATTCGGCAAAGATTGCATGAATGGGTTGCTATCAACGACCCTGACAGGGAGGTAACCCCAATTGTCCCGGATCTTACCTTCTGGAACACTGTCACCAATAGCAACACACGTCCTCAATCTACTGGCTCATCCGAATTGGATAATTTCAAGTCTGATTCAGTGAGTATGGTGGGCCCAGATGAGAACTACAGTAAGGAGGATGCTGAAGTCGGCATTGTTGGGCACAAGTCCCATGCTCCAGGCGATCTTGTTGAAATGAAGCAGCCTGGCTCCCGGACACCCTTATTTGCTATATACTTGGGGTTCTTTGGTCAACGGTATCACTTTTATACCAATACTGGAAGATGGGTGATGAGCATGGGTTTCTCGGCGCTCTTCTCAGTGTCTAAGTTCGCCGCCGCCAAGGAGCTGCAGCCAGTTCTCTCTCTGATTCCTCCCAATGCCACGGCGGACGAGTACGAAGAATTACGCAAACAAGACCAGGGCCCTGGGCGAGGCGTTGGTGCTCATCTGATCAACAAAATGAAGAATTTCATGTTGGAAGCGGACGAGGCCTTCCAGACAAGTCTTAACAATCTAGACAGGGCAAGATCACTGGTCTCAGATGGGAAAAAGACCAAATACTTGAGTCTGTTCGAGCTTGCCGACTTGTTGTTACCCAATTCCCTCAAAAAGGGCACCCAGTTTCCTCCTGCTGCTTTATACGCAGTTCACACAGCGCTCCTACGAAACGACTTTATTTTCAGGCCATTAAGCCCTTCGACTGACTGCCATCGAAAGGATCATCTCTTTGAGATTTTCCCGTATCAGGATTTCATGATGATCAATCGAGTGACTCTCATGATCCGCGAGTATATTCATCTCATGGCAAAGACGTCAGGAAATATGACGTCTTCTGATATGTCGGAAACAGCATTTGGTACTTTCATTCTCAAGGCAAGACAAATCGTTCTTGCCAACAGAGATAAGCGTTCGTGGACACCTTATGGAATCCTCGCTCCGACTAAAGGAGTCACCCTTGAAACCGGTGAATGGTCCAGGAAGCACATGGAGTTCATCCGCTTTCTTGAGTGGTGGGCAAGCTACGACTTGTTCGAGGATTCATCACACTTCCACGCTGATGGTTCTCTCATTCTGCGAGCTCTGGATCTATATGAGGGCGCTGACCTGAATCAGTCTTGCGCATGGACCTTCTTACAAGAGTTGGGGATAATCCCACCGTGGGAAATACCATCCCGCTATAAAGTTCGTTTCCCTGAAATCAAGATTGAGAGTGGAGGCGGCCTCATTCGAGAGACTCCAGTTAATATCGAGGACTCAACTCGACCAGACGTGGCGGAGGGTGCCAGACGAGACTGGGCCAACACCCCTGTCTTCTGCATTGACGCCCCTTCTACAATACTTATTGATGATGGCATCTCTTTAGAACGAACAGACAAACCTGACGAATTCTGGATTCACGTGCATACAGCCGATCCAGCATCCGGTATTCGACCCAACTCTGAGCTGGGCAGGTTCCTCGAGCTAATACCCGAGAATATCTACCTTCCTGGCCACTTTCAGGCCATGCTTCCAAACGATCTGGGTCTGGAAAATTCAGGAGATTACAAGTCGGGCAGTTTGGTTGAACAATACTCGCTTGCCGATGGTCGACCAGCCCTGACCTTTAGTGCCAGGCTTAACGAGTACGGAGATCTTCTAGACTACAAGATCGAGCCAGGTACTTTGCACAATGTCAAGTACCTGGATCCAAGAGATGTTGCTGAGTTTTGTAACGAACCTCCACCCCCTCCAGTATCTGACCAGACTCTTGTTGTTGGCGAGCCACCTGACAAGTTGGATGTGGCACCAAACCGCCCCTTGATGTCAGCTAAGAACTTGGATGACAGGAGCAAAGAGGACCTTCTGATCCTTCACCGTCTGTCTCAGGCTCTCAGGAAAAGGCGTCTGGAGAAGGGGGCCTGGCCTGTTTTCTTGCCAGGCGCTTCCGTTACTGTGGCTTTCGAAGATGTCCCCATGGAGCAGGCAGAAGGAACCAAGGTCCTGCCAGCTGACCCCTATATCAAGGTCGGCTACGACGCATTCAACGGTGCCTCTGTGGTGACTAACACAATGGTGCTTGCCGGTGAGATTGCTGCTCGATGGAGCTCTGACCGTAAAATCCCTTTACCATACCGAAGAGACGCCCATTCGCAGACGAATAAGACAAAACTTCTCGAATACGCCACGAAAGAGCTCTACCCTCTGCTCGAGAAGGGCATCGCCCCTTCAGGAGCGCAACGTCAGGAGCTGACACGCTTGACTGGTGGCATCGAGATGTCGGCAGAACCCGGCCCTTATTTCATGCTCGGTCTGGACATGTATGCGAAAGCCACTTCTCCTCTTCGCCGCTTCTCTGACCTCATTGTCCACTGGCAAATTCATGCAGCATTGGCACATGAGCGGCAGGTGAACCGCAGGCTAGACCCCAAGACTGATGATCTGAATGACATATTGCCGTTCACGGAGGAGACACTTCGCAACACGCTCTCGCTGTTGCGTATGCGCGAGAGAATGGCCCGGACTGTGTCTCGCGGCACCCAAGAGTGGATGCTCATGGCGGTTGTGCGGGCCTGGCAGTTTGAAGGGACAGCACCTAAGCGCATGAGTTTTACAGTTGATGCTCGTTGGAAGCAAGGCGTGTCCGGTCGGGTAGACTTATTTGATATGCCGGCCCTCTTATCCACCGACGGTATCGATGGCCTCGTGCTCATCAAGGATATCAAGGTGGGCGACAAGTTCGATGTTGAGCTGGCAAATGTCAACGTTCACGCTCGCAGCATGTTTGTCAAAGCGCTCAAGCACTATCCAAACACCCGGGCAGAACTACAGAGACGTTAGCCAGCCGGCACTCTCCCCGGACGCCGCGTCCCTGGCCCCGGCCTCGTGAGCTGCGCCCCAGGGTCTTCTTTGGTCTTCTCGAAGCAAGACTTTGTTGGGGTGGAAAGAAACACTAAGTTTGAGCGTCACCGCCTTGACGGCGAAACCATGGCTTGCAGCATCGTGAGTGAGATTGGCGGTGTTTATGTCTCACGTCTCTTTCCTCTGTCCCCATGCTCCAATGTCTCTCCGCCTTTTTCTCAATGGCTCTCAGCAATAAGCCATCGACTGACGTGGAGTCGCTCATCTCTTCCCCGCATTTTCGCACATCCTATCGAGTTGCCCCCTGCGTAAGAAAAACCTGGGGTTTCTTGCCTAAGACTTGATTGACATCAGCAGTGAAGTGGTCCTCGGGGGTGTCGTGCTTGAAATGCACTGTACGATACCCATTTTAACCATTTTAAGGGGGGAATACATCGCTGACGACAGATCTCCCCCTTGCCCGATGCACGTCACTTGTAACATACCTGTACCATATTTTTTACATGACCAGCACAAACTTGCGATAGCTTTGGGAATCAAAAGCATGAGATGTACAGTAGATCATCCATTTATAGAACCACCTATTAACAAAATTCCATCGATGCCAATACCGCATGTCGCAAGTGACCATCGACGGAAGTCTTCCCTTGCTGTTGGGTCGTAAGCAGCATCATATCCTCGGCTAATAGCCTCACGGGCAGACACACTCACACGACATCCTTTCAAACAACCCATATCCCTGCCAAAACAGCCGTACTACGAATTACAGCGTCTCTTTTGACAGACAAGTACTTGACACTCTGGGGCACTTCGCTAGGGCACGTGGAATGAGGTCACGCGCACAGAGAGAACAGACCAGCCCGCGTCCTGTTTCCCCAACAATTTTGCTGCTTTGCATCTCAATTGGTGATCGACATAGAGGATGTGTTGATTGGACCGTTTCGTAAAGCTGCGCTTCGGATGTGGCAAAGTCGAATTTTGTCTGCAAGAGGTAAAGGCTAGGACGACTAAGTTTTCAGGGCCAGTATGATCAGCAAGGGACGGCAAAGTCAAAACTCTCATTTGTCCCCTGTCAAGCTTACTTATTATTGACCTGCGTTGTGTTGACGAAATAAATGTATGCCACGTTAGGCTATAGGGAAGCATGCACAGATTCTCACATGGACAAATACTCAAAAATATCGAGATGATGGGAACACCATATTATTATATCATGAATGCTTTTGTGTGGTTTTGTAACGGCTTCCGTCCGGTCCGCCCGAGTACGTCGAGATGCAAACCCCCTGTCTTTTATGTACAACCAATTCACCAACGCACGCACTGAAGACCCGGTCCTGTTGCCATTTGCCGTTTGTGTCCTTCTTCTTCTTCCTTTGTTTAAATTGTCCCTGTCCTGCCTGGCCTTGACCGTTCCGTAGAGTCGCCGTAGTCGCCGAAAAAAATCAATTGACCCCATGGCCTGTACCCTTCCCTTTCCTGATCCGTCCATAACCGCCCGAGGCCGTCTGTGATCCGTAGTACCCACTTGCCCATGGGATATCATGAAGTGAAAAAAACAAAACCCTTGCCACAAAAGAAAGACGGGAACAAAAAACTATAACGCCGAATATCCCCCGGGCCTGTGACCTCTGGAATGGCTTTTTCCCGTTGCCCCGATTTCGTAATCGGAACCCGGGTACCGGGGGCGTCAGGGGTAGGTTGCTCCATCGTAGAAAGAAAAGCCTGAAAACCAAAGATGGCGCCTTTGGTGTGAGCTGCCTCTCCTTTACCCATGAAAATCCCTCGCAGCTACCCCAGCTCTTCCACAATAAACACGGTGCTTTTCTTTAGCCTTTTCGTCTCCATTCGTTGTTACAGACCGTGTATCAAAGATAGAAATGCGATTCCGGGGCCACTCTCCAAGATGTTGTCGTGACACTGGCACAGGCTCTCCGTCAACAAGCCTTTGCTTCCTGATAGTCGCGGTAGTATGGCGGATCAATGCCAATTATCTCCGAAATTCCCGTATATAGATAGATGCGCTTTTTTTATGTTGTCATGGCGTCGTTTCAGCTCACGCTTAGTGAGTCACAAGCTCATAAGCTTGTTCAAATTCCAATCGCGTCGCTAAAAGTCGAACGCTTGTGTATCCATTACTTCCTCCAGCCAACGTTCCAAATAACGTGGGCGATATCACGGGCTGTATTGACTGTGTCAATAACTCGACCGAAAATGCCGTCTCCGGATTGTATTTCGCCCTCCTCATAAGGCATAAACATACCGGATGGTGTGCGTCGCATGCCCGCAGGCTCCTCACAAAGACTGCCTGACGAGATGGATCTGCTCAGGCCTCCATTGGCACCTTCGCTGGGAGGTGACGCCCACCCTGAGCGGGGACTTAATAAAGCGTCGTCAAGACCATCGTCGTGGTCTTCCTCACCGAAAAAGAACTTCCCTGATTGCTTAGTAGGTCTTAGCGTCTCCTGTGAAGATGAAGGAGACATGAGAGGGCTTCGGGAGTGCTTCATTGCAGTCTCTCGTGGCTCAGGGGTGTCTTCCCGATACTTGAGGGTGGTGGACGGCAACATGGCGATTGTCTTGCCTTCAGCAGCTGGCTTTGACTTCATAGTCTTGCGTCGAGAAATAGGCCTCTTTTTGGTCCTGACTCGTTTCATCATCACGCCATCATCTGAGTCGCTATCTGAAGCAAAGTGCTCATCAACCATTTCATCCTCGTCTTCGCCCTTGGCTT
Source organism: Fusarium tjaetaba (assembly GCF_013396195.1). NCBI lineage: Eukaryota > Fungi > Ascomycota > Sordariomycetes > Hypocreales > Nectriaceae > Fusarium > Fusarium tjaetaba. Next base: position 15,580 of record NW_023501482.1, read on the forward strand.
CGACAGCTATACATTGCTCGACTTGCTCATTGAAATGAATGTGTTTTCGCTCAGAGTTGGGAGAAATGATTCCAGATGACTCGACTGAAGGAGCAACGCTGCTGCTGTCTCCACTCAACCGACGTGATGCGAAGGGATAGGCGAAGTAATCTGTTGATGAGCGACCGAGGTGTGGTCGAAGAATTCCTCTTGTCTCTTGGGCCTTGACAGCCGCGGTGGCCTGCTTTAATAATGAAGCTGTAGACAGTGATCGCTGAAGCATCACTTCGGACATGCTTCTCTTCTTTAGGATAGGCTTCTTGTTGAGGTTGACCAGTGAGTCAGCTTTGGATAACGACACGCTCGAAGGCTCAGTATGTGTAGGATGGAGGTTCTTGGGTCCCGACTGCAATGGGCCATAGAGCCAGGTGACATCACAATCCTTAAGCCTAGAGAACGTAAGCATTTTAGTAGAGTCAAATGGGATATTTTGAGGGAAACAAACCAATTGAGAGATTCGGGGGAGATGGTCTTCAGGTTATTTTTGGCCTTCATCCAGGTCCTCCAAGAAGCATTCTCTAACCGAGCACTGTTGGGGAACTCCCCCCGTCGAGTGACGACATATCGCCATGATGACCAGATATCTTCCTCTCTCCACTCATGAGATAGATAGTCCACCTGGCGGGATGGTCGACTTGACACTGCAGTGTCGTCCTCTGCATGTTCGGACTTTTCATGTTCAGGCGTTTCGGGCCTTGATGTATCATCAGAGACCTCTTCAGAGTTCTCGTGTTCCGCAGGAGAAACAGTGTAAGAGTCGCCGGTTCGGGGACTGGGCGGTGGCTCTAGGTTGTCATCATGGTGGATTTCAGGGCGGATCTCTGGGTGAACATAAAACTTCTCCTGCGCAAAGGATGGAAACATGAAGTGATCTTCAGGTGATTCAGCAAGTCCAATGTTGTCGTCGTAGTCAGAGGCAATAGAGAGATTAGTGGCAGGAGTAGATGCGTAGGAGAGATCGACAGAGTCGGCGTGGACGGTACGGGGAGACGAGGGAGCAGATGAAGAGTTAGATTCGGCGTAAGACTTGGATGCAGGCTTGTAATGGTCGCTGAGGTGAGAAGACGTGGAAAATGGTGAATTCGATGAGCTGAAGTTGGAGTGAGAATGTGAGCGTCGTAGTCCGGAGCCGGCGAAGTAACCGTTGTCGTCGGATGGAAGAACGACAGCCATGATGGGAGTGTGAGGAAAACCGAAGGAATCTTTGTCAATGCCGAAGCACCCAGGGAAGGTGAAATTGGGAGGGCTCGAGGTTAGAGTCTCATGGGTACAGACGAGTGCAAAGGCAAACAAAAACGTATGTTAGGTATGCTATCAATTTGAGATGAATTGACGAGAGAGTCAAAGATCTAGCGTGGGCACGAAGTATAGAGAATAGGATGGATTTCACAATCTGGGTGGGGGGCCAGGCTTATAGTAGTTTGTAGTTGCAGGCGTAGAGTCAACCTAAAGGGCCCGGACAAGTGCTTGAGCAAACAGCAGGCGATAGCCGTAGCCGGGGTTCTTGGGGGCAGGTGGACAGGTTCTGTTTGGGGCTAGTTTCTAGCGTACTGTACCGGAGGAGTACGTAGCGTAACCCGGCGCTGGTGTTGTGGGTGTGTGAGTTTTCCTGGGCGTGTACTGTACGAGGGATGGATGGGGATGGCAGGCCAGGGATGAGCTAAACCTGGTCGAGGCGTGGTGGCGTTGAAGCGACTAGAGACCTCCCCCAGACCCAGTTGCGGTGACGAATTTCGTGGGGACCCGTCCAGGTGTGGTCTGGTCGAGTCCAGTCAGTCAGTGTGTGCTTCTGCCCGCCGTCGCTCGCTGGTCACTGTTCGTTTCGTTATGCACTGACACTTCGGTCACCGGCCGGATAGCGGAGTCTTGCGCCCGCTGCGATGGTATTGGGCAGACGGTTACAGTGGGTGTTAAGCGTAGTGGTTGGTGGTTGAATCTGCTCCGGGTCAACTGGGTTGGTCAATGAAAAGAAGCAAGAGGAGGAGGATGAAGAAGTTGGAGGAATGAATAAGTCGCAGTGATTGAAGACGATGAGAAGGGAATATAGGTAGATAAGGTAAAATAGTCAGAAGGCATGGCGAATCTGAGAAAGAGCGGGGATAAAAACGACGGGAGGGAGAGATGATGGAATAGTACATACCTAGGTACTAGGTAATAGGAAGGCACTGATTTGGTTTTGACTCTAAAGAAACGGGCAGGTCAGTCAATCACTCAGGTCACCAAGAAGGAAGGGAGAGCGGGGGAGATAAGGTAAGAAGCCACCAGAGACGACGGCGGATTTGACCTCATCCTCAAGACCGCAGGTCAATTACTACTAAAATTATAGTAGGGCAGTACTCCGTACGGTAGAGTACATTCCTACCTACTAACTAGACCTGAGATAGTAGTCCAAGGACACTGACGACAATCCATAAACTCTATCATGTCAAGGGACCGATGAGATGATTGTGGATGGCGTTCAATCGCCCTACCTCCTCCTCCTCCTCCTCCTGAGAAGACCTTTAAACTTCAGAGAGCGATTACGATTGCGATACAGACGCAGACACAAACAATGATGGATGTACATAGATACAGTGCTGCTGCGGCCACGGTCAGATTATCGGTAGTTGAGGGGAACGGTGAGGGGAGGAGTGCAGTGTCGCAATACTGAGGTGACCAACAGAGACAGTCGGTAATTATTGTAACTGGGTACCTAGGTATTGCTGCAACTCAAGCAACTCAACTCATGAGCTACCGTAACTAGAGGTGCATCTATCTGCGTTGCGACTGGCGGGTGAAGACGGGACCCTTTGCCTAGATCCAATGATCTTCCTGATATCCGATCACATCTTCGGGTACTCCTCAATCTTTCCCCAGCTCAGCGGTACCGTGTTGCAGTAGAGTAGCTAACTAATAGGTAAGGTAGGTGAGATTGTGCCCAGGGCTGGTCGGTCAATTATCAAGGCTTTGGCGAGCAGTACGTTGATCCTCTTTGGTGTTTACCAGTCAGCCAGCTAAACTGCATCCATCTACACAGGTAAGGTGAACGTATCTATCTACCGTACCGTATATGCATGCATGCATGCATATGTACTCCACACGCATGCACGTCCAGTATATGCTAGAGATGGCGACAGAAGTCTAGGCGAGATTCTCTTTCTCATTCTATTTCCTAGACCAAGTAAGTCAAGGCCAAGTCAAGGGAGACTCGACAAGTATCTAGAATTTCATCTTTCTTCCACAGCTCTCAAGCGCCTACCTACCTCAACATTGGCGAATGAATGTCTTGAAATGTCTGACTTGGATGCTCGGCTTGCGGCGATGAGCCGCTGGGGTAACGAGGGTGTCTGTCGTCTTGTTTTGGAGACTGGCGTGAGGACCCTGAGGGGAAACAGCACGGATACGTATCATGAATCTGTCTCAGGTTACTTTCATATAATTCCCGACTCTACAGCTACAAACGTATTAGTTGCAACGACTTCAGGAGCGATATGGTCGAGATCGAGAAAAGTACAGAGACACGGAAAGATAATTCAGCCCGGTGTGATCGAGGTTCATAGCTCGCCCCCAGACGTGGGGTTGTCAGGGAATATCCTTTCAGTGTTGCAGAGCAAAAGTTCGTCCGTTCGTTATCAGTCAGAGCCATGTACAGTTCGACAGTACATACATACAGCTCCAGTGCACCAATAACTGCAATCTTATAAGGTCGCACGCAAACTCACGCCATTGCAAAAGGTCGATTGGCAATTCCATCCGTAGCATCAAAACAGCCAACTCTGTACATACAGATACACCTTACTGAGTTGCTACCTTGCCTGCGCTGTAGAACAAGATGAGAAGCCTCAGAGAAGGGGGGCGTGGGGGGGTGTCTCTTAAAAGCGTGGGAGGTTCCAGCGTGGGCTTTCCAGCCAACATGGGGGCGCAAGCGAGAGGAGGGCGGTTGTGATAATGCTGTTGATGAAACCCCGAGAGATTTTACGAGACATAGTATTTCCATCATGGCTGTAAAGAAGCTGCCGTGCCTGCGCGCGTACAATGTGTGTGTGTCTGTGTGTTGGGCCATGGATTCCCGAAAGCAATATGATGATTCCTGCGAGCGTCATAGTTACTCTCTCAATGATACACCGGGTAAAAAGTGTGAGTTCGGAACGCGCAACCAACCCTCTGCTCTATCTACAGTAGACGTATAGTCTGAGTCAACCAAGAGGTCAAGTTTCCGATATCACTCTGTTGGCATTTCTCCAAGCCATGCCGCAAGCCAGCCATCGACACTTCAATCCAGATATAGGTATCACTTATTCAATAACCAACACAAAAGAACCTAATGCGGAAACCCGCCAGACAGCTCATCCCTTGAATTGAGTTAATCTTCAACCCGCCCTGACTTACCGTTTGTAGCTCTTGGTGCCGATCAAAGAGGCTCAAACCTAGTTGGCGAAACAATGGGCCAGTGGAAGTATGTATGTACGGAAGTAAATAAGTATTACCATGTTTCTTATTCTATCATTAGCCGATAAGAGCCTTTGGTGGTCGATGCAACGTGATGTGAGTCTCTACGAACCAAATTGGCGCATTACCCTCGTAGTTAAACTCCACTGTAAGCATCCTCAACTCTGCCCAAAATTGGTTGACTGACCGTGCTTCAAATCCCACGTAGGCTTGACCTCATGACCATCGTGTGAAATGCAAAAGCCTTGACCTTGACCCTGAATTGTACTGGTATACAATAAGATGAATCAACAAGGTTGTTTGCGGGGTTAGAGCCCAACTCTGTGAAGCAATTTGCTTCGAAAGTAGATATCCACTCGGGAGAGGCGACCGTTGCAGGGGAGAACAAGAACAGGATCCCACTCTCTGGTAGCGAGCGGCGATGGCTTGGGCTTGGGCTTGGCCGTCGACCATCACGAACAATGTAGAATCACCAGTCTGTCTCCTGACGGACAGGGGCACAACGGTATAAGTGAGGAACTTGGAAGCCAGGGCAGTGCGCGTGATCAAACTGACTGAGACGAACGAATCCCAAGTCCGTCCTCGGTGAGCCTCACCCTGAACAGCGGAATCGACATGACAAGCACGACATTCGAGTCCGTCTATGCGACTCATAAGTTACGCGCCTTCAGCTGGCCCGGGCGTAGATGTCTTCCTTGCTCTTTTTCGGCTTAATCGAAAGTCCTCACCCCCGTTCCTGAACCAGGCACAGGAGACACAAGTCTCAGTCTCATGTGCCAAAGGTCTAGAATGGACTATGGATGAAAGCAGTCGGTTTCTGATGATGGAACAATCGATAAATCACAAAATACACAATGTTTGCTGTCAGGGTTCCTCGAAGATCGTGGAGACAGACTTTGACTAGCAAGATATCCAGTATCAATACCAGCGCCACACCCACAAGATGTCCGAGTCACGATGGCTTCACATATCAGTTCGGCTCGACTCGCGGTTAGAAAGGCAACTTCTTTTTCAGACTTTTCATCCTCCCTCATCTCTCCCATGCCCGTAATTTCAGCCTCTTCTGGCCCCCCGTTGGAATGGGCTCGGGTACCAGATTCGAGACAGCCGGGGTGAAAGCGGAGTCCGTGGAAGTGCAAAGCCTCAGCAACAGGACAGTGAAAGAAGAAACCTGAGAGTCAGGCCTTAGGGGGTGGTTTTTGGAGGGCCCAGCGGAACGGTCCAACCTAGACAGCCGACCTACCATGTCCCCCGGGGGGGCACGGATAGTTCCCCCGAGCAAGACGAGAGCCTTGTATTGGACAGACGACTTAGACTTTTGGGCCCTAACAAGGGGCCTAATGCTAGCAAGGGTCTATCAGCCAGTCCAGGCCAGGAGAAACGACGGGAGGGGGCAGGAAAGCAGGGGAACATCGTCGGTTTGGTTTTTCTCCTAAATTTTCATCTTCCTTTGTCCAATTTTGCCCTTCGCTTGGGCTTTTCGCGACTGCCCGAGGACAGAGCGGGGATTATCGAGGACCGGATAAGTTCCAGAAGCTGCTCACGCCCCTGATCATCCAGAGGAAGAACCAGTTTTATTTCATTTTAGTGTCATCGGTGGAATTGATTGGATCGGATGTCATCGTCAATTCCCCAGAGAAACCCCGAATAGGTACATACCAGGCCCAGGCGTGATAATCATAATCAATTAGGTACTGGAGGTGCTGAGAAAAAATGTCGAAAATTTTGAGCCTCCTCCTGATGAGATCCACTCCACTTACAACAGCAACCCCACGACCATGCGTTGCTTTGCCAAACGGTTTTTTTCTCTTCTAATGCCCTCACGCTATGACATGTCTCACTCGAATGCAGGGCTCTTTCTTGACCATGCTTGATCCAGATAACGTCATTATCATTTATTTTGTGCTCAAAAATATTCTTTTGGCGTTGTGCCCTACCCTCGATCACGAAATAGGCAAATTCCAGGGTCCCTTAAAAAAAAAAGATAAACGTCTCTGGACATGGATGATTGTTACGTTGCACAGTGCCCTTCATCATATCCTAATTTTAGATAGGGTCAATGAGGGAATTCTCCAAGTCTAGGAGGCTCGAAACCCACGCTTGGTTTGTCAGGGTGGTTTATTTATTAGTTACGTTGACTCCTACGTACAGCCATCGTCCTCGCGGCTGAATACGACACAAACCCTAACTTCTGGAGAAAAACAAGTCGAGGACTACTAAGCGCTACTATGGGCGACGAAGTAATTCCCCTCGCATCAATTCATGCATATGCCCCGTAATTCAAGGTCTCGATCGCACCCCGTTCTTGGCCATGCTCCACCAAAACTGAAGCTGCAGATGCTGGCTGCGTCCTCCACTGTGTATCAATTGTGTCGTCGGAGAGATATCGTTGGCGGGATTTAGAGAATCAGCCCGGAACTCTGCTAACGCCAGAGAACTCAATTCTTTGGGGGGTCAAGACGCCATAGTGTTGGCCATTGTTTCTGGCGTTGGACGTGCGAGAGATTCTGTGTGCTAATGGATACATCTGTTGGATGCACCAGAATGTTCCGAGATGCAAAGGGTTCACTTCATCCCGTACCTAGTCAGAGGCCAATTGAAAGCTCGTGTCGTGATCCGTGCTCTTTCTGCTGTCATCCGGGCGCAGATCGCCCAAGCCTGGATATGATTCATCTCCATGCCGGCTTTCAGCCAACGTGTCCAACGCTCTGTCTCGGAGTCCAGAGGATCTCATACCGACAACAGAGCGTATGTACGTCTCAACCATATCAGTCGAGATGCATCTACAATGCCGTATGTGGCTTCGTTGATTCCTCGGCGGCTCAGAACAGCACAGTCCCCTCGCTGCAGTACAGGAATGCACCCCCAACCCAACCTGTGGTGTTGTTGGCCATCGTAGCAAGCTTGCCGGCATTCCAGGACGTCAGCCTGCTTGAGATGTGATAAACGGTACGGTCCGTGCGGTCTTTGATCGACGTTTAGCTGCCTCTAGGATCGACAAAAGCTCCGTATCAAAAAACCTGGAGGGATATTCTCTACTGTTCTGGAGCTCCCTGGCCATGCATGATGGAAATTACTGCATCTCCGTTCGTCCCTTTCTTGGCCGAGCTGTGTAACAACTCATATTCAGGGTTGTTACTCCCTGGGATGCACAAGTTTGGTCTCATTTTCACTCGTCCAGCGTCATCATGACATTCCGATTGCATTGGGTTACATCTCACACCGGAAACACGGCCTTTACCAATACAACCCACGAGTGTAGGCAATTGGTACAGAAATTCCAATTTACAATATTTCAAACGGCATATTATTTCCAGGGGTTGGCTCTGTAGTGGCTGCCACAGTTGGGAGTTGAATGTGCCGCTCTAGTTTAGCCAAAGGGTACATCGTAGCCATAGGGTAACTTTATTTATTATGTGTAACGTGCCTCAGGTGGTGCGTGTAAGCAAGCACAGAATAATTATTACCGGGTCTGTCATACTGGAGATAAAAAGTCCCGTGATCTATGGCGGAAGCACTTTGCCGGTTTACTGGTGATACAGGACGGATATGAGCAATCTAATAGGTACGTGTTCTTCCCGTGTTATGCCCTGGCGCATAGTCCAAGAGTCTTGGAATAAATCATGAGGCATGGCATATATGCTCTCATGCTCTAGCTTCTCCAAACAAACAAGAAAAGGGAGTGCGAGTGAGACAACAACCGAAAACCAACCGATCAACCAACCCCCAACCCACTGACACATCCATCAGTGGCCCCTTCACACAACATCTATGTGTTTATCTCCCCTGGCCGTTGTACTGTACCTACTGTACAGAGTATGTCGTACCTGAATGTCTGTGTGTAACAGAGCGTCCAATTCGCAATGTCGATTGGCTGGTTGAGCTCTGAGCAACGGCTACAGAACCCGGGCATGGACCTTGTATCATTTATTATTGTTCAGTTTGTCACCTTTGCCATACTTGATTCAAATCGCCAAGGCCAGGGCTGATGTAGCTGGATCTCAGCACGATGAGGTGCTTTCAGTTGCTCAGATCAATCGATGACACCTCAAGAAGGGATAATACGGAATAGAAAGACCACCACAATGACCCTCCACTGCCTACCTTACCTAGGTACGCAAGGTACCCAAGATAAAGATCAGATAGTAACGGGCGTTGATGTTGAGTCTCAGACCTTGAGTGCCTCTGGCTGAAAGCCACTGCCCACACTTAGAATACGGGGCAGCCCCAATTCCACCCCCTCACCTCACTCACCCCAGAATCTTCCCCCAGGTCAATGAAGATCCATCCATCTTGCCCCTCACAAACACACAACACCCCTACAGCCACTAGCCATGCACCCCCAGCTTCACCATGAACCGCTTCTCGATATCCGATCCTTCAGCGTATCAGAGAATAAGGTACTCCTCCGCCTGAATGAGGGCTTATCTCTCTTATCAGTCTTTTTTCCCATATCTCGTCTGCCCGCCATGTCTTCAACTCCCTCGCCGAGTAACACAAACGCGCTTATCGACAATAATAACTGATGATTCTACTCTCAACTGGGATCGACTCTCTTAATGCCAGTCGTGTCGTTTCATTTCGTATCTCGGTCGGTTTCCGATAAGCTTCCCTTCGCCACACACGTATCTAGCACCATATAGTCTTGGATTCTCCAAGGTATTCAATCCGTTAAAACCCGAGAAACAAAACTCGAATCAAGCAAACACACCAGGTTGTCCTCGGACCCTCTACGCCATGACCCATAAACCACCAGCCATGCTCCGCCATCAGACCCATCGAATGCTGCTGTCTTGGTCAAGTTTAGCATAGGCTAGGTGTTGATTTTGCTGACAGCAGGATACGTTATAGGTAGTCAGTCGTCTTAGGAGTGGGCCGGTGAAGGCTCTGCTGTGAAACGCCCTGCAGGCGACCTTGAGGGCCAATACACTTGCGACTCGGCTTCATGTTCTGGTCGGATATACCCGCTTCGAGGCTAGAATGCTGAATTATGGTGCTATTCAACAAAGACCCTGATCGACATGGGAGATCGATCATCACCTCTCGCCCCGACTCCGAAACAGCTTTATGGACATGGCTACATGGCCATACTAACGCAAGATCTAACAAACTAACTAGCAGTAGAGCCTTTCTCATATCGCGGTGGGGGCCCTAGCATCGGGCTGTGATCTTCATGTTGTCTCCGCACTGGAGAAGACATAAGCTTCGGCTACCTAGCCTGGCATCTTTCCATCTGAACACTTGAATTCTAATAATACATGCGAAGAGAAATGACACTCCACCAGTTAATGTGTGCTGTAGCTTGATCCCAGTATTCCTTGCTGGCGATGGATACATGTATCGGTCTCATACTCGGTCTCCGGGGTTGCGATATGTTGTTGCTATTCAAGGCATATCAGCAATGGGCGTGTGAGAAGAACCGCCAGGGCTTACGAGTGCAGCAGCAAGCATGTCACTGTCCACTGATATGATGCTCTCGGGATACCAATATAGGCAAGATGTCTGCCGGCTCTTCATACCATGGCCATCACTGATTGCGTGACGGGCCTCGAAAAGTGATAGCTCTCCAGTTGCATTGAGGCAATCCGCCGTTGAGACATCCTGTTCTCACCTCGCATCTCATGTGTCATGACGAGACAAAGTAGGTATGTATGCCTTTCCTTGGTTGGCTCCGCAAATTCATGATCAAATAGGGAAATCATGCTCATAACGTCCATGTTAATAATATGCCGATAGCCCAGTTCGGTGTCATGGTTGCTTATGAGACTTCCTATGATGCAGTATCAGGACACAGGCGCATACATTGTCCAGTAATTTCATTTGCCTCATGGTGAGGGATCTCTGATGTTGCTGGTGCTGGAACTTTTACGGTTACAGTCGCTTGCCGAGCAGTCTCCCAAGTAACTTGTCCAACAACTGCTCCTCCGAGCACGGGAATCGAGTCTCGAACAAATATGTAGAGATTTCTAGGCAAATCGGGCCAATCAAGCCACACACTTGCCCCTCGTTGTTAGTGTACCTAGTCGCAATCTAGGTCTAGGTCGGGTCGGCCGAGAGGTTTGTGAAAGCAGATCGTCTCGGACCGAGTGAGTGGAACTTGCTAGTTAAACCTCCAAGTCCCTCAAAAGACGACAAGAGAGAACTACGTAGAAATATATGGGTAATTTGTGGTTCTTACGTAGATGGGCCCCGAAATGGCTGCCTGTTTGGAGTTTCTGCATTCGACACTCGTTTCTTCCTAGTAATGTGGCTCCAGTGCTTGGGGATTGACCAGCAAGATTTGGATCTATCAATAGAAAAGCCACACTTTGGCATGTGAAGGTTCATTTATGTGCATCCTTCAGGAGAATCATGAATTGTGAGATATTACGACTACCAATACAGAGTACAGTACCCCTTGGCGAGAAAGCCCCTGAAGAATCGGGAACTTTGAACCCTATGATCGTGACGAGCTCGATTCCCTCGAACTTGGCGCGAAGCCAGCGAATCTTGCTGGGCCATGCCATGCCACCTCTTGACTTATCACCCCTGTCATGCCATGGATGAATGGATGGCATCAAATGTTATCGAAACACCCACGGCAACTCCATTGCAACCCTATCTCGAAGGAGTCGCTTTTCTATATCCTCACGTCTTCAGCCTCATTCATAACTGGCTTGACTGTCCACTTCTTCTCGCTTCTTCATCTCGATACTAGTTAACACATACCTACTCCACACCCCATTCTCGCCAGACCCTGGTTCCCGAGGCGCTGCAGCAGAGCCTAATTGGAGATGGCCGTTTGAACTTTGATGTAGATGCGTGATGTGCGTTGCATATGGACCCGGATACCAGATAATTCCATCCAGAGCCTCCCTGCAATGGGTTGCAGTTCCCGCAACCCGTTCTTTGGACTTGCAGCATGGCCCTGCGCTGATTGATACCTGCGAGTGTGAGGGGAAGATAGAGACCACCAGGTTGCAACATCAACATATATTCCACCTGAGCTATAGATGATATGCGACGGGCCGCCTCAGGAGGTCAACGAGTTTGGATTGAATAGGGTGTGAGTATGATGCCTTGTGATTTCCGAATGGCTTCGCTTGCATTTGATGAAGAAATCCCGGACCCGCACCGAGGGCTTGCTTGGACGACTTGTTGACAAGTTTAAGGAATCATAATCAATTCATTTGCATGGGCTATTACTTCTCGCCACCGTTTAATACAGTTGGCGTTAGAATTCGCCAAATATGTCTCATCACACGCTCGGTGTTGCTTTGCATCTCGGTTTCTTTGTGGATTTCGAGATTCTCCGCCGAGTGCACCCAGTCATCATTTCAGCAAATTCTTTCTTTCTCAAAACAAACTGCTATCTTTTCAACCAGAGTTGATGAGCTCCCAGCTTGGGTACTACTTCGAACCCCCAAATGGATGCTGCTGAGATCGTATGGCACCGTGCCTCCATGGTGTTGTGTTTTGGTATCTTGCTGATAACGCAGCGCAACCATGGCTTGCATTTGCAGACATGGATGATTTACTATATGTACAGTATGTATGGCTGAAGGAAGGATGTGCGTATGGTAGATCGGTCAGGGGAATTTGCGTGGGATGGCAGCACCCCTACCTGCGCGTAGGGTTACGGAATACCACACCGAGGTCGCCTAGATTTCGAGGTACCCTGGATTTGGGGTCGGGATGGCGGGAAGACCAGGGACTCCAGGCTGTTATGGGATGCACGCACATCACTGAAAGAGGAGAAGAGGAGAAAAGATGCTCAACAAGGTTGCGAAATTGAAATTCGATATCACGGCATGACTAACACTTAACTAACACTGACATTGACAATATGCAGCCACACTACAGAGCCCACAGCATGTCCTAGAATGTGTGTCTTGCAAAAACGTGCAGAAGAATCCCGACCTGAATAATCTGTCTTGTCATTCGCTGCCGATTTGAATGTGTCTCACAGCGATTGATTTGCCTCTGCCATGGCTTGGTTCTTCCAAGTTACACAACAGGGCGCGCGTCAGCTCCAATGCATGCGCGACGCACTATACACTACACTACACTGCAGACAGCAGACTGCAGTCCAACGGTCATGCCGTGAAACCAAAGAGTGCGAGGATGTAGACCAGAGCAGCTTGAGGGGGTGTGTCTGCGTTGTTCAACTTCAAGTCAGGTGTCCGGACGTATAATGATAATGGTGTCCAAGATAAGATGCCGGCGCTGATGAGATGGGCAACACAACCCGTTCCCACCAGCGACTGTGAGTGTGAGTGCAAGTGTGAGTGGGAGTGGGAGCAGGGATGCCAGGGGAACGTTCATGCTCCTACGAGTCCAAAGTGTGAGGGGGGTGCCACGTCTTGACCTTGTCAGCCACGCATGGCGCCTTGTGAGCTTGTTTTGCTCACGAAACAACCAAATGGAGGAGGAGGACTTTTCATAACTTGGATGTACCGTCGATCTGCCAGGATAATTCCCAAACTGCGTTGACCGGCTGCAAGCAAATCTGTTCTGGCTCTGTCATGTTCTGCTTTCTAACGGTTCAAAGGATCCCCGCAGGACCGTTATCGCGGCTCTCTCTCTCTTTCTCTCTCTTTCTCCCTCTACTGCACACTGACTTATCATCTAGTCTATCATGAGAGCGTCATCGTGCCTGAATGGAACACGGCAAAACTCACCCAGCCACTAATTGGCTTGGCTTGGCTGGGGGTCTTGGTCTTGGAGACGGACAAGATATCAGCGATAAGTACTGTAAGCGCCTCATTATCGACGGCCATATCCCGACGAATGCGACCCTGTTCTTGACTGTACAGTAGAGTAGAGTAGAGTAGAGTAGAGTAGAGTTGCATTCGTCTCAAGTCTAGGCGCCTTGGTCTGTTCCTTTTGAGTTTCCGGCCTCGTACTGCATTTGGTAGGTCAATCGATATCCTATCGCGGCGCGGATACGTTACAGTACAGTACAGTACAGTGAAGTAAAGTAAAGTAGAGTAGAATATTGAACACGCAACACACCGCACCGCACAAGGGAAGACCCCTCCGGCCGTTCGCCCGGCCGACAAAGTCTCACCCGGAGCCCGAGATCTACCGGCGCCATCAATATCGACATCGACCGACCCCCGTCTAAGCCCTCTCGGCAAAGGCAACCTCACGCGGTAGACGGAATGAAGCGCAAAACATTCTCTTTGCTGGGGCGACATCGCGCACATCGTAGATGAGCACCTCGCCTTGGTTCTCGGGATCTCCCGGTCTGAGTAAGACGCCAATCTCTTTACGTATCCGCTCGCAGATGTCCATGAGGGGTGTCTCGTCATCAGCCTTGACCGAGAAGCAGTGCACGTGCACCATGGGCAGCTTGGTCTCGGTGTGAGGCTCAAACAGCTCCTCGTGGCCGTGGTACAGACCGCGGTAATTGTGTGTGAACTCAATTGCGGATGCCGGGAGGTTCATGACAAAATGTGAGATCGTTGGTGGCACGGGCACTCGGACAGGCTCCGGGGGCGGAGCCGTAGAGTTTCTTGGTTGCCTTGGAGGCTTGATCACGGCACAGTCGCCGCGCTTTGATGCCTCCAGGACAAGGTCTGCGGATGTGCGGATGAAGTCGTGGCCATCGTAGTTGAAGGGCCTGACAAACTCCGAGACCTGCATCTAAATGTTAACATCGAACCATTATGAGACGACAGTGACCATGAGCTCACCTTATTCCTGCGGATCGCTTCCTCAAGGTAGCGGTAGCTCTCTGGGTTCTTGTCGTTGGCCCAGACAAAGACGCCCTTCTTGCCAGCCGGCACCGCAAAGGGTCCAATACCAGCCATGACATCCGCAACAACCTCTCCAGGCTTGAAAAGTCCTGCAATCCGTTTGTGCTCTGTGTCGAGCTTGCTGTTCCAGTATACCTTGGAGTAGTCGAACTTGAAGACGCAGCCGGCCTCGCTCACCTCCACGTTCATATCATCGGGACCACCAAGGACTTCGTAGGCAAATGTCCTGAACTCGTTCTCTGAACCGACATTATCGATCTTGTTGATCACGGTTTTGATGTGAGGGTTCTTGTCTAGAAGCACTTGGGCGATAATGTTCTTGTAAGGTAGGTACTGATCACGGATGTTGAGATGGGCTGCGTTTATATGTTAACAAGGATGCTGGTTGTTTGACGAGTGAGGAGCATACCGACGTGTCCCACGGTGTTGAAACCGCTTGGGATTTCCTCGTGAAGTTCATCTGGAAGAATGGATTTCATAACATCAACTCGTACTTGTCAGTGTGCGCTTGTCAATGAGGCTTGTGTGCATACGTACGATAAGACCAAGAGTCATATCCAATTTCAATATCATACGGCACCACCTTGATATCACCGACTTTCGAGGCTTCTTTGAGGATGGGACTCCATGTTTCTGGGGCTATTCTTCACGATTAGCATACTTAACAACCAGTCCATCGAACATTTCACAACTTACACGTAGGCTTAATCTGAGGAGCCAACACGATACATTTTTTGCCCTGAGAAGCAAGTGACGGGTCTGGATCAGGCAAGACGGGATTATATCTCTCCATGAACAAAACCTCATTTGTCTTCTCAAGCTCCTTTCTATATTTGGACAGCAGCTTATTCTCCTTAATAGAAGCCGCCGCAGCGTTAAGAGTTTTTGCAAAGAGAGACCTATCGAGTGTCTTTGCCGCACGAGCGGCTGGTGCTCGGAAGAGGTTCATTTCTCGCAACTGTGAATTTTTCTAAGAATTTTGATACTCATTAGTTTTCTTCTATCTTGTATCTAGTGACAGGGGTTGAGAACTAACATCCATAATGACCTCAGGTATTGTTGAATTTTTTGGCGAAAATGCACTGACTGACTGATTTGAGTCAAACAAGGGTCTTGACTATTATTTCCCTGGGCCCTCAGTTCAGTTAGACCTTAGAAATGAGGCTGATTGAGCTTTTTAGGGCTCGAATTTAAATGGTTGTGCACAGCCACATCCAGAATGCGCCACACTCTCACTTATACGCAAGGCTGGGAGTTTGGAGTGATGTCACGACTCCAAGATAGGTACATATTCACGGTTTGCCAATCGTTGTTTAGGCAAAGAAACCTGGATCCAGATAATTTACCAATTTTCAGTTGTGAGGCTGAGTTGATCTGAAAATTAACCCTATTGCAATATCCGTCATCATGTCTAGGAAGCGCACTCTTGATGCCTTCTTCAGTCCGACTATAAAGAAACCCAAAACAGAGACTGGAGCAATCACTTCTAGTAGTAGCGACGTGATTTCAGAAGAAGTAAGAGATAATTTCATAGAGAATGCACACAAGAACTCGTCAGCATGAATTCTAACGATCATAGATCACATATTCTGAGCATCAGTTCTACCCTCATCCCATCAAGAACCTACCAGCATCTTTAAGCAAGGAGCTGTCTACTCTACCAGATCAACCCGGACGAGAGATCAACGACCAACCTGACCTTGACCTCCTGTACTTTGAGCCCTTCATCTCAGGTTCGGTATCTAGGAGACTCTTTGAGTTTCTTCGTTCAGAACTCCCGTTCTACAGAGTCGAGTATAAGATCAAGCGAGGCGGCATAGAAACCCAGATACGAACTCCAAGGTAACCTGCATTTCTCTTGGAAGAAACCATGCTAATGCAGATTATCAGATGGACAACTGTATTTGGTCTTGATGAGACTTGCAAGTTCAACGACAAAGGTCTCCCTGTAGACGCCAATACAGGCTCGAGAGCCTTGGATAAACAATACGCCAGATATCCTCCCAGGCCTATACCAAAATGCCTTGATGAACTTCGCCACAGAACAGAGCTAGCTACAGGCTGTAGATACAACTTCTGCCTCGTCAACTATTACGCCTCTGGCTCCGACAGCATCAGCTATCACAGCGATGATGAGCAGTTCCTGGGTCGTGAGCCAGCCATCGCTTCTTTCTCATTAGGGGCACGTCGTGATTTTCTTATGAAGCACAAACCGCCACCTCCGAATGCTCCTAGCCCTCCTTCTGTGAATGCGAAACCGCTCAAACTACCGTTGGGAAGTGGTGACATGGTCCTAATGAGAGGGAGAACGCAGTCTAACTGGCTGCACTCTATACCAAAGCGAACCGGGAAGAACCAAGAAGATGGCGGAAGGATCAACATAACTTTTCGAAGAGCCATTGTCAAAGGAGGAACAGACAATTACTACAACTACAATGTAGGCACAGGGCCAGTGTACAGATGGAATAGGGAGGCCCGAGAAATGCTGCTCTGGAAACCATGACTCCGGATATGATTATTTCTAAAGGTATATGAAGTACGAACAACAAAGGGAAATTTATACAGCAGGCTCCTTATTTACCATGGCGCATCTGGGCTCTGCCGTAATGTTGCAGAGCCTTGAGGAAGACCTGGTATCCAACTCTCTCGTTGTCTTGCAAGCAGAAGATCTCAGTCAATCTGATCTGCCAGGGAGGATAACCCGACAATTCGAGGTAGGGACCAAACGTAAGTAAAAGATCAGGCTCATCCATGATGCCCTCAGAAAGCTCAGCGTCAATCAGTTCCGTGGAGATGTCGTGAGGAGAAAGCTTGCCGCTCTGCGACATTTCAGCCAAGGTACGGGTGAGATCGACCATGGAGTCACGGCCGTCTTGCTCGGAGATGAGGTGCAGACGCAGATGCTCCCTGGGCTTCTCACTAAAGGGCCCTGGGAGGTCCTCCTTATGGGGTGATGTAACACTAAGACCAGGGTGCTCGGGGCCAAAGTAGAATGCGAATTTTTGGTTAACAGCATCGTAGACTCGGGGCATGTGCTTCTTGAGGATCCCTGCTACATGTTAGAGTATGTACAAGAGTATCACATGTGCAACTACGAACCTGTCTTCTCATACACAGAAAGCATCGGAATCTCGGCGCAGGCGCACCATGTCGCAATCTCGGCTACCTCGTCAAGGAGCCTCTCGACGTCAGCTTTTGTGCGGTGATTCTCCTCGAGCTTCAGAATAACACTGAGATGCTTTGGCTTTTTCGTCAGACCAACGAGGTCCTTCTTGATGTATTGCGGTGTACCATGATGATATTTGACAACGGATGAGATCTGGTAGCCCACCACGTTCCAGGTCTGGCGTATCTTTATGTAAAGAGAGAAGATCCCATGCATAATGGCAAAAATGAGGACGTGTATTTGGTTCAGAACGAAGCGACGAAGTCCTAACCGCGATCGTCGCTGTGGTCGAGAGTTTGAGCCTAGAGTAGGCGGAGGATCATTGGGTTTAGGGAGATAAGACTGCGATGAGTTAGCATGGCGCACTGCAATCATGCGCACTTTGCGACCATACATTGAGCATCCTTTGCCTCTCCTTCTCTGACAACAAC
Source organism: Fusarium tjaetaba (assembly GCF_013396195.1). Taxonomy (NCBI): domain Eukaryota; kingdom Fungi; phylum Ascomycota; class Sordariomycetes; order Hypocreales; family Nectriaceae; genus Fusarium; species Fusarium tjaetaba. Next base: position 33,384 of record NW_023501482.1, read on the forward strand.
GTATGGCCTTTGGTTTCGTCGGCCCTATAGGCCTGACGATCGCGAGTCGTCATGATGGGCATGGCTATTGATGTGCAGCCTCGAGGCTGTCTGATATGCGACTGGAGCTGCGAAAGTGTGTCTGAGAGGTTGAAATGTTGGCGACAGAGTTCCGACTTTGTAAATAGTCAAATACGGATGCAATCGCGTAAACAACCGAGGATGGGCAGGCTTATAAGTTTGGACAGGTGAATGTGGTCAGACGTGTATTTAAATCAAGACAAGGCCATGGATGGCAAGAAAAGTCGTGGCGGCGCGATACGGGTTACGTCGCTTTTCTCCACCGTAGCTCTTGGCCTTGCAGGTCACGTACGTGCCCGCCTGTGGCTCAGCTCCTCCTCCACTGGAAATCGGCAGCTGATAGCGGGGCTGGGCGCTGTAAGCTGAGCCTCTGGAGCTGCGACAGCGGGCGGGCGGGAATACATACCTACCTACCTAAGCTCTGGGCGAGGTTCAGTGCTTCACTCTGAGGCGAGGTATCCTAACCTAGGTATCGCCCTGCAACGCAATACCATGACCCCTTGACGACCGACAACGAAACGAGATCGTCGACGAGAGCAAACAGTCCAGACTGCGCTACAGCCATTCCTCACACTACTACCACGTTCCTCCTCTTCCACGTATCGAGCTGTTGATGATCCCTCTCCACATGTAGCGCCTCTACTCTCATCAGAAACAACAACATGGAGCGCACCGCTTCCGGCCCCAAGACTCTGTTCCCGAGAGGGCCAAGCTTCACTCTGGACGACTTCTCCAACAAGGACTTTATTGTGCGTGACTTTGTCGATAGCCTAGCTGAGAGCGCCGTGCCCTCGAATCGCCGGTCCGGGAGTGCGCAAACACCTTTCGACCCAAAACCCCTTATTCGAACATTTGAAAGTATGACCGACATACACTCTCAGGCTCATATATTCAGAGCCAATCGTGCTGACTCGAGCTGTTAGATGCCCTTGATCAACTAGGCTCGCTTGGAGCTGAACTTCAGGAGAAGGAGTCGGAGCTTATGTCGCATGTGCGCCGCGCAGAGGTAGCCCATGACTCAACACTCGAGACCCTAGGTCAGAAGCTCGACGAGTCGATGAGGGCGTTCGAACAGTTAGATCTATCCCTCAACCAAGAACACTCTTTTAAAAACGGAGTCGGCATCAAAACCCACGCTGGCGGCAACATAGCGCTCCAAATCGGCGAGAAGCTCGAGGACCTGGACAAGAAACGACGGCGTGCGAACGATGCCATATTTCTGATTCAGTGCTGGACGGAGGTCAGCGAGACGGGAAAGCTATCACTCCTACAAGACGTTCAAAGACAGGCTGGTTCTGAGCACAAAGTACGGTGCGCAATGATTGTTCGACAACTCATGCGCATCAGCCAGCGACTTGATCCAACATCATGGGGGCAGACGAACGGCCAGCGAAACGGAGGACAAACGAATGGTGTGGTTGGAAATATAAGATTACACAACACCAGGGAAGTCTTGGAGAAGTTCTGCGAGACGCTCGAGCAGGATCTGCTTCAACAATTCGAAAACAGCAACAAAAAGGGCAACTATAGCGACATGATGGAATGTGCAAAGGTTCTTTACGACTTCAACGGAGGTGCCAGTGTCATTGCGACCTTTGTCAACCAGCATGCCTTCTTCCTGGACCGCGATCAACTCCTGGCCGACGAGGTTCAGGTGGATAGCGACACATGGGAACAGCTGGCAGATCCTGACTCGGAGCCGCCAACGGTAGAACCGAGCCTGCAGAACCTCTTGGACGAGATCAAGATCGTTATGCAGGACGAGTCCAACCAGATCAAACTCATCTTTCCGTACTACGAAACAGTGCTTATCAAGTTCATTCAACGAATATTTCAGCAGTCAATCCAACAGAGGCTCGAAATGGTATTGGATGAAACTCTCAAAATCTCTTCTTTGGCTTTCTTGAGAGCCTTGCACTCCTCAAGAACTTATCTAGGGTCATTGGTCGAAGATCTCAAGTCACATGGCTTGACAGAACACCCCGAGCCTTGCTCCGCCCAAATAGCACACACACTCGACCAGCAGATGGAAGAGCTTTTTGTGCCATATATGATAGGCAACTCGTACATCGAGCGGGAGCGGAAGAGTCTGGAAGAAATGTACAGCTCCCTGCTCTTCAAGTATAGTATATACCATTCCAGACGGAAAAAGGCGCCAACTGGTTTCATGGCTTCACTGGCCCAGCAAGGCACACAACTGATTGCCTCCGCAAAGGATGCTTATATCGAGCGTCTCGACTCGTCAGAACTCACAAGCACACAGAAGAAAATGATGCTGCGTGTTGCTGGCGTTCAAGATAAGGACAAGGATAACAAGAACGAGATCGAGGTCTCGGAGGAGGACGGCGCTTTGAGCGTTGCTAATGCCAAGCGCATGCTCAAGTGGTTAGCCGAGAGCGTCCAGCGCACTCTTGAACTCGGAACACAGACCGATACTCCCAAGGATGTCAATACTCTCCTGAATCTGCTCTTGACGAGCCTGGGCCAGGTGTACATCGAGACAACTCTCGACGCTGCCCTTGACCAAGTCTCTGTGCAGGAGAACACAAAGACTGAGCCTGATTTATCTTACTTGCCAACGATACAGCCGGCTGTCACAATCACAAGCCTCATGGATCGATTCATCACAGTCGTGCTCATCCGGCTTGCGGAATCAAACACAACAGTCAGGCGTAGCATGGAGGCGCAGAAGAGGGTGGCCATTGGTAACATTGAGAAGAAGACAAACAATGTCATCAAGGGCACTATCGACGTTGTGTCCAACTGGGTGACCAAGTCCTTAGCTGGTCAGCGGAAGCAGGACTTCCGACCAAAAGAGGTCGAGCTCGACTCATTGCAGACACAGACGTGTCTGAGCATCTGTAATTTCCTAGCCCGCGTCCAGCGTCTCGCTCGTCAAGCTATCGACGGCCAAAACTCGGAAAAGTTCTTTACCGAGCTTGCTCTGGTGATTCTGAAGTTGCTCTTTGAGCACTTCAAGAAGTTCCAGGTCAACGCCACAGGAGGTCTGATGGTCACGCAGGATATCGCAAAGTACGTTTCCACAATGCGCGAGTGGCCATTGACCAAGGAGGTTGGCTCCGCTGTCGAAATGCTCACTGAGATTGGTTCACTCTTTATCGTCGGCCCCGAAGCACTCCGCGAAAAGACACGAACACTGGCGGCATCGGGCATAAGGGGGAAACTGTCCAGAGCAGACTTTAGGGCGTTTGTGCAGAGGCGTGATGACTCGGGGACAGTGGGTATTCAGAGCGTTTTGAGTGGTCTTTGAGCGTTGGTGCAAGAGGCGGATCAAGGGAAACTCTGTAGAATGGGTTGCAGAGAGTTGTTTTTTTGTAGCCATGAATGCATTGAATGAGATACCATGCTCTCTTTCCGTAGTCCAAGGACCTTTAGTGATGTGATACGGAGAAGTGGTTCATAGGTCTCGTCTCATGCCACCAGCTCTCCCCGTCTTCTGCTCAATCTTCTCATCGAGGAAGTCCATGATCTCACAAGTGTTGGTCAACTTCATGAGTTCTGCGCGCTCTTTCTTATCTAGAAGCGATGCCTTGTCAGTCCCCATGCCCGGCGCTGTCATTTCCATAACGTGGTGCTGTACCAGCTTGAATGGTACAGGGGCCTTTGCAACCTTGCACATGAAGGTTTCAACAGCTTCCCATGGGCAAGCCGAGTAGCCAGCGAAGATGGCTGGGTTAGCAAGGAGACCACGAGCGGACATGAATCCAGAGAGGTGAGTGTTACTAGGGCGTGGCATGTTCACAGCGGAATTGGTATCGTCGAGAACAAGTTTGTCCAGCGAGGGGAGGGGAAAGTCGTTATTGGTGGTGATGGTAGGCTGGAAGGGGAGAGTGCTGAGGTCGAAAACATCTCCTGAAAGAAGTATTGGGAGTGTTTTCGAGTACTTGGCTGTCAAGATCTCGAGGGCTTCGGTCCTGATTGGTGTGGTTGATGGGGTTGATCTTGTCCGTGGGTGAATGGTGATCCAGTCGATCTGGCGGTTTTGTGGGTGACCTATCACGGTGTCTATGAAGTCCATGGTTTGCCTGAATGTGTCAGTAAATAAATCTGTCTTATCTGAAAGAGAGGCCGTACCTGAGATCGTTGTGAATCCTGATTTTCACACTCACACTTCGGCCTTTGGGACTGTCGATGTCCTTTTCAAGGCCAACACCCCATCCATCACTAGCCAAACGCTGCCGAGTCTCAACCACCATGTCCCTTACCAACTCACGGTGGTTCATCAATGCAGCACCCAACGTCTCGGCACAAGCCCATGACTGTGGACATCCGCAGTTGAGATCGACACCTTGGGTGTAAGGGGCGACGAGAGCTGATGCACGAGCAAGTTCCAGGGGAACATTTGCGCCAAACTGGACGATAGTTGGTGGTTGCTTTGGTGTAGTAGAGATGGTCAAATCTTTTCCAGTACATCAGCTTAGAGCTTGTTATACAGGCATACGATGACCTACCGCTGTCTCGGGCAAAACTGCTTCGATTAAACTCCTTGGCAAGGATCATAGGAGACCAACACAGGTCAACTCCGTATTTGTGGACTGTTTGTCGAAATGCCAACTAGCTAATATGAGCAGTTTTTCTTTTCAAAGTATTTCATTCACCGAAATATACCTTTCCATATCGAACCATAGGTGCAAGAGCATATAAGAAACGATCCTGTTTCCTAGCCACATCAAAGATCTTGAGTGGACTATTTCATAATGTTAGGCATACATACATACCCTGGACATATTGGAGCGATGATATGAACTTACTGGTCAGATTCACACTTTTCACCGATCGACATTTTGAGAAAGAAAAAGAGAAGCCAGGAGTAGACTCTTATTAGTCGCGATGTGCTTCTCGGTCTGTAGTGAGTTGTATATAGGAGTTGAATTACTTAAGAATAGAGGTTTTTTGTGCAAGTCGCGGCACGTGACTAGCATTTTACTGCAAAGATGAAGAACACCCAGGACAAAAATATCACAATTACAGAATAACGACAAGCTATGATGAGTGTTGTGATGACTATTTGTATACTGTCTATACGATCTAAAATGACGTGGCAACAACATAGTGGCCGTCCCCGGAATCTTCTGACTCCACCGCAAATATGCTGTCTGCATCACCTTCAACCTCCTGAGCCTCCCGTTCATTCAGCAGCTTCTCTCTCTCCAGTATCACAGCCTCAAGCCACTTCTTCTCAGCTGCCATACGCCTCATCATCTCCGCCTCTTTCTCTTTGCAAGAGTCGTCTAGCCGGTGTTTGGCGCTATACATGAGCTCCTCTCGATATGTTCTGTTTTCTTCGAGCTTGGCCTCCACGAGCTTGAGCTGGCCGGTCTTCCACTTCTGCCACGCATGGTGTTTCTGATCCATACGCTTTCTGAGAGCGAGCATCGAATTCTCAACTTCTTGTTCCCCGTTATCCTTGCCTTCCCAATATGCTTTGAGCCGCTCATGGTAGGCTTCTTCAAGCTCATTCTCCTTCGCTGCACGAACTCGGAAGTCATTATTCAGTGAATTTTCCCTTTCGGTCATCTTAGCCAGTGCGAGTGCTTTCAACTCGGATAGCTCTGTCTCGTGTTTCATTTCCAACTCTTGCTTTGCAGCTCTGATGCCAATAATCATATTCTCAGCTTCCTCTTCTTGGTCAACATCGAGCAATACTTGTTGCAGGTCATGCAGCTCATCGAGTACGGTCCTCAGCTCTTGATACTGGACTTCAATATCCCTTCGACGGATACTCTCCTGCCGTACTCTTTCCTCGAGCTCACGCTGGCGGCGTTCCTCCTCTAATCTTTCCTGCTCCAATCGTAGAAGCTCGGCCTTGAGAGCCTCTTCACGCTCAAACTCCTCGATTTGCAGAAGAATATGCCGTAATTCCTCGGCCTCCTCTAACTCCTGGGCGCGCCTTTCTGCGCGTCTAGAAACAACCCCCTCCTTCAGGGCCTGAAGGTCCTCCATCGTACAAGTGCAAGTTCGCCATCGTCGAGAGCAAACGTAACAAAATTGGGTGCCACACCTACAAGTCATGTGCTGGCAAGCCTCCCTATGCTCTACCAAGGCGTTGCAGTTGAAACATCGTTTCCAGCCCTCGTCTTCGGCCAATTGGTTCGTGAGACTCATATCGACATCTTGAGGACAATCCTCTCCAGCATGAGCGGGCCCACGACATAACGTGCATGTTACATGAGAGCGATCGCATATTCCTTGACGCTTCCCGGCATAGATCCGCTTGGGCTTGATCCAGAGATTACAGTTCGGATTGCTGCAGTAGACACGGTCGCTGACGGGGAGCTCCCACTCTTTGGATCGGTCCTCAAATGTCCTTTTCAGGTCGGACGGGATGAAACGCATGACGGTCTTGACGGGTATCTCGTTTAGGCAGCACTTGGGTGGCCACTGTTGTTCATTCTGGCATGCAGCAGTAACCAGACGAACAAAACAGTCGCGACAATAGTTATGACAAGGCACTTTGATGACGTCCTTGGGATGAAAGTCGTCCAGACAGGACACACATTCCCTGAGATTAGGTTGTTAGTAGGGGAATCTTATATGCGGTACCAGAACTTACACTTCCTCGACGGAGTTTAGTTTAGTCAACCGGCCGAGACTGTCATTAACATGCTCAGCTTCTGCGACCCGTTCTTGCAAAGCTCCGAGAGCGGCACCCGTGGCGCTACTCTCACCTCGCTCATCACTGCGCTGGAAGAAACGGCGAAGGGCAAAAAGGCGTCTCTTATTTGCTCTTGCATCGGCCTGGGTGACAACGCTAGGACCAAAAGTTGTCATCAGAATCTCTTTTTTAATATTGGGGGGAGGTACGGCGTGATTAGTCTTTTCCTCGACTAGGGTTTCTGTAGGTATAATGATGGGCAGATAAGGCTCCTTGCTTTTGCCCTTCTCATTTTCCTCTTGCTTTCTTTGCTCCTCGTTTTCTTTCTTTTGGCGATCCTCTTCAATGATTCTTGCGTTGACATTCTCAACTGAAGACTGAAGTACGTCGAGAAGGACTTGAGACGTGATATTTGGTGCCTTTCCTAATGCCTTTGGTGGGCTGTATTTGTGCCAGTCGAGGTCAACAATATCAAGATCGGGCAATTTCTTGACCGCCCAAGAAGCTCGCTGCTCTTGCTTCTCCCTAGAAGTTCCAGAGCCGTTGAAAACTTCGAAGGGACCCTCATAAAAATCGATGTCATCTTCAGGTCCGAAGGCACCAGGCATGAGGGGCTGTTCACGACTCAACCCTGCCATGCCCGCTATTGTTATCAACATGAAAGCACTCTCGTCCGCATAAAAAGATAAAAGGTGTCAACCAGGGAGGCCAACAATGGAGTATGCCCCTGGTGAGAGACAAAGCAATGATATGTTTGACTGGTCGAACGGGTCGATAGTGTTGATCATGCGACAGAAAGCTATATACACAAGTTTGATGCGTAGAGAGGTGTCCTAGATCTGCAGGTCAACCTACCCGATCCTGGTGGCCCCGTGTAAGCTAATCAACGTCCATATGCTGGCTGAACTCTGTCCATGAAGCATGGGAGCGTCCGTAGGCAAGGGGGTTCCAGTGCCTAATGGTTCTCTTCAGGGTCATGACATGACCGATTTGTCACATCACTAGCTCAACCAGGCACTTTCTAGGTCCAGAGTCAGCCCTGGGGGCAGTCTTAGAGAGAGGCTATCATGCCATGCCATGGAATGCCTTGGGGATGGAGCAACATCCTGATAGAAGAATGGCATGCGGCCAATCAGATGCCCCATCTCGTGGCACGCTCGCATTTGCCTGGCCATGTCTGGATTTCTACCGCAGAAGCGGGCGAAGTGGCACACGCTGTTTAGAAGACCATTAGGAACGAGGCCGAGTTTCAGCTCATAATACTAGCGTGCCTTAGAACGGTGCGCGTGGTCTGAAGTGGGAGAACTGTAGCCTGAAAGGGGTGAGGCGATACTAATATTAGCAGTTTGGTGTAGCTGTAATGAGTCTCAGCACAAGGCAGATCGGGCGTTAACAGTGGAAGATCCATATACTAATAAGTTAAGTTAGCGGGTTGGGTACGGAGTACAGTGTAGGTAATGGGACCCCTGCCCGGTCGGTTGTTGGTGGCTATTCTGCCTGTAATTCCGTTCCTCAGTCAGGCACATCATGATTTTGCCGGGTTAGAAGTATAAATGAAGTCGTTAGTATTGATGGTCTTGTTTCGATAGTTGGCACATGTGAACTACCTTCTATCAATTGAGATGTTAGAGATGGACATCGATCTATTTGTCCTTGAGGTCTCACAAGACAATCAACCAGAACCCCAGAGTTACCTTAGGTAGTGGGTAGGTACCGAAGGTAGATCGAGTCTCCACAATGATACTTCAATATTTCCCCAGCCAAAGATATCTCGACTTTAACTACCTAGGTAGTGATTACATCAACACTTGAATTACTCGATCGTGATTAACCTCGACCGAAGCCAATCAATGAAAAATGGCACGCCTCTCAGGACTCCAAAAAGAGGTCCTCGCACTCTACAGAAACTGTCTAAGAGAGAGTCGAAAGAAGCCACAAGTATGAACCGATTATTCATTCGTGATCTCTATGACTAACATGGGACCCAGGCCACTCGCTCACATTTTGAGAGCTTTGCCAGGTGAGCTACTCCCGAACTTGCGAGCTTCTAGTTATCAACACTCTAATATTTCTCTAATAGACATGAGTTCTCTAGGAACTTGGCTATCGATAAGCGCGACTTTGCCGCCATTGAATTCCTCTTACGGAAAGGACGACGCCAACTTGAGGTCTACGGCTCACCAGGCATCAAAGACATCAAATAGGCGGCGTCCGGCGGCTCCTGCCTCTCACTTCAAATTTCAGTTGGATGTATTTGACTGAAACAATGCGGCAAGAGATGTAAAAATTATTACCCTGTAGAGTACCTACTTGAGATACCTACCTACCTTCCAATACTTGGCCGAGCAGGTTCTCGGAATCCTCACAAATCCAACATTACCTACCTCGGCCAGAATTCTCTCACCCATCATCAGCACAAACTCATTGTATTATCACTCTACCGTACCGACATATACAAGCCATCGTTTTTCTCATGCAGTCAGTTCTTTTAAACCCTTGTAGCTCGTGTATTGCAGAATGGTCATGTCAGAATCTAACCCCGGCTTCCGCGACTCAAATTTGCCCACCACACGGGAACCTCATTCTGTCAGCGATAGCTCAAGGGCTCGTGGTCGTACCATTTTTAGACCACGACGATCTGTACGTGTAAGGTACCAGAGCACAAACCAGCAACATCATGGCCATAGATCGAGTTCATCACCACCCGATGCAACTTCATATATAACAAGCCCAACCAAACAGCCTAGTCACGTTCAAGAAGCGAACGACGGCGCCGTGGAAATGGACTACAATGGTGAAGCAGACTGGATGGATGAATTTGAGCCTGGTTCCGCCGCCTCTGGACCAGGAAAGCAACACAAGAGTTTGCCTACTCGCGACAGACGGCCAAGACGTGATGTATCTTCGAGATCCCAGCATCTCTCCAAAGACGACTCGGTACCTTCAAAGGAAGCTCATAGAAATGTCAGTCCCTTGCATATGTCCGAGCTCGGTGGCTCAACACCCCCGAGAAAAGTGTCTCGTTCGACTCTCAAAGGCCACCTATCCGAGATGGAGGCAGACGCATGTCCTGCACCGTTGCACAGTCATGCTGCGGATGTCTTCAGCAACAGTTCTGTTGCACAAGGTCACCAGAATATAAACGACGAACTCGTGGAGGCCATTTCGAGAAATATAGCCCAGCAACTACAGATGCTATCAATCAACAACACAAGCGTTCATGGACAAAGTGGCACCCAACGGCCAAGTTCCCGGACCTCGGATAGCCTCGAAAACGAGTCGAGAACCCCAAGCCGGATGGAAGCTCTGAATAGATTCACTCAAGAGCTGCAGAGATATGCTGAGCAGGCAGGTGCAAAAGGCAGGCTGCCGATACCTACTCCGACCCCACCGCGTTCCTGCACAAGCCTTCATACGATAGCAGCTCTTCTACCCTTTCGTTCTGAGTTTAAGGCTGCCGGTCTTGCGATTACTTCAAAAGATCAAAAGAAACGTTCCTCCCACCGGTCTCCTGTTGGTAAACATAGAGCGATAATGAACCAAGCACCACCGTCTCGTGTCGAACAACAGCATATCCTCCAAATGGATGGCCACGCAGGGTGTCCCAGTTCGAGCACAGAAATCCCTTTCCCGGTTTCAAAAGACATGGACGAGTTCAGATATGCAATGGTGGACCAGCCAAGGCTCCATAAGTATCGAAGAAAGAAGGTAAAAGCTGAGCAGAAAGTGCCACGGACTTGCTGCAGTTCTTGTCAACTGGGAGATCTGTGTCAATGTAGTAGTGATTAGAATTGTCTGCAGCTTGCACAGAAAACAAAACCTTTATATTCAGAATCCCTCAACGAGAAGGCTCTAACAGGACCTACGGCCAAGCTTCCCAGACCACGAATGCATACATATCCCGAATGGCCCGCTGTCACATCTTTGGAGAGAAGGGCGAATCAGCGGAAGAACCTCGACGAACGGAAGACGAAATCGACTTCTCCAGCAGTACGAAGCGCACCAAAGGCGAAGCAAGCAAACCGGGCTTTTTTCACTGGGCGAGGGACACCTATGATCGGCTCGAGCGTGTCCTTGGAATCAGCAGTTCAGGATAATGCTGGCCCATCTTCAAATAAACACCACCCTTGTGCAAAGAATGGCATTTATCCAAACAGAAATTGTAGCCAAGGAAACGAAGAGGAGAGCCCATGCATCAGACCAGTGCAGACCTCGAGAGATATCAAGCAGTCCGCAATGGTGCAACCTCACCCCAGAAGCCGCCATAGCTTAAATGCTGATATTGTTGTCCCACAGCAATTACATGCCACAAGAAAGTCCAGCAAACCTTTGCCAGAACTCCCCCACTCAGATCTGTCATCAACAGCTACAGAACAAAGCTGCAGATTGTCTGTGGGAGATGTCTCACCATCTACTTCGAAGAAGGACTTCCTTGATAAAGAGAAAGCAAATGTAACATCGGACAGGAGAATCGAGTATGGAAGCCCTTCCATACCACCAAATCATGTTACTGTCTGTTCACGAGGCTTTTCTGGTCGAAAGATTGGACGACCAAACGTACCAAAGCGAACATCATCCATTCGAAGTCTTCGAGCAGCCAATCAAGATTATGACCAGGATGGAGTCCTAGATCGCGATGTGCTAAGGGGTCTTCATATTGCATCGTCGGCAGCTTGCAATGAGCAGATTGATTCATTCATCCATGAGAAGACTGGCCTACACATCCGACAATTTCTGGCTGATCTCATGCCGCTTGAGAGTCTGGGCAACGAACCAGTGCGGGAATCGAAGGAAGAAAGGTCGAAGAGAAGGCGGGCAGACATCAGGGAGGTGAAGCGACGAGTGAGGAAATCTCGACAGATGAGAGAACGCGCCATGGTCTGATGCTTGGTGAATGAGGTGTAGCAACTCGTTCTCCCACTTCCAGCCATTAATGTGTCTCTGAATGCAACGGACACATCGTTACGCTTGGGTTAGAGGAGACTACAAACGCTCGCCAAGGTTTGTATGATTGCGGCGTGCTCGTTCAGTCATGTGTCAAGCAATACCGAGCTGTGCTAAGAGTAGATAGTCCTAAGGCATCGATTTCAAACATGGTGTGTGTTTGGCTACAGGGGTTGACGTATGTATGATGCTTCCCCGCACAATCTCAATTCTTAGCCGCTTTTGAGTTTATGATAAGCACATCAACTCAAGTTGGTGTCGCCATTATAGTCAATTTGATACATCATTAGAATTTCGCCTTTAATCAAAGACTATGGAGTTTTTGCGGTTGTCTCAATCTGACATTCAGGCTGCGCGAGCCAACTTCACCTTTCATGGGAATCATGATGACGAACACTTCCTAAGATGTTGGAAGCATCAGACATGCAAAGGTTGTCTTGCAGCTTCACAGTGTGGCTGGTGTCCTTTTGTAGGCTTTCATATACAAACCATATCGCTTCAGCTTGTACATACTTATCGAACTCGCAGACATGGTCGTGTGTGCCGAATACCAGCAACATCCCGCTGCTGGCACCAGCTTACGACGAGAATGTCTGTCCACACTGGGCTGAACGCTGGGAGTTACGGACAAGGCCGCTCGGGTGCCAGGTTTCGTCAATCACCAGTCTCACTGCCATTATCACCATTATATCGACACTGGTCTTTGTTTTGCTCATGGTCGGTCTTGTGATGGCTATCCGATGGTTCTGGCAGTACCACAAGAAGCATCCTGGTTGGTGGCGGCTACGGAATCAACGCTGGGCAAGGACGTGGTTACGAGCTGGAGAACTTGAGCCACTACTACCAGGAAGCTGGCCGGATAATGGAGGTCCCTAGGATAAAATCTCGAGGGTCGACCCACGACTACGAGGTTTAGAAGAGTCACGGTACAGACACCGAGCGATTTTTGCAACTGACACTCGATATCCTTCAACCGGAGCTGACTGGAGGGATAATAGCCACTTCGTCTGCTTCCTGGATAACTGTGTCTGAAGCACCCTCCTCACTAGGCGAATCTACATAATCGAGGTTGACAGTGACTAGACAGGAATCGAGGATCTTGGCTTTTATGCCAGGATACTTGGACTCGAGCTCGGTGAAGAGCTTGTTGAGTGGCATCGTGGCCGGCAAAGGTTCATAGTCCTTACCAGTGAAAGAGCTAGCACTGGCAAAGTAAAGGACATTGAAATGTCCGGCTGGAGGCCTGGGGATTGAAGACATTGTGGAAGGGGGGCGCCTATAGAATTCTTTGTCGATTGTTAGCCCGTGGCCAGAAACAGAGTTCAAAAACAAGTGGTGAATGAGGGTTTGGGTCAGAGATCTTGGTGATAAAAAGGTACATCAATGTATGTTTCAGGTAATACATGCTAAAAAACATCATTCCAAATAGAATTGCATTAGAACAAATGTGTTGACTTACCAAGAGAGTTGGGAGAGCGTTTGAGTTGTGGGAAGAAAATTATTGGAGGTGGAAGAAGAAAACTTCTTAAGATTTGCTCTGGTCACCCCGCCTAATTTGATATCAGAAAAGTTGCACGTGACTAGAATTCACGATGTGAAGCGAGGTTAGTTATGGAGACGCTGATTGTCAGAGACAGAAAAAGAGGTATAATATCTCCAGTTGCCAGGTCAACGCTGAAGTTCCGAGGTCGTTGAGATTGTTTCACAGCACTTGTTGATTAGAGAACTCCTGGTATGATATTTTCTTGCCTGGATTGAGCTGAGCTGAGCTTCGAAAGGATCGGAGCTGCTGACACAGTGGGAGAATACCGCGGAGAAAACAAGAAATGAATTTCACTTTTCTTCGGATTCCAATAATGCAGAAGAACAACTGTTCTGGAATTTTTTCGTTATGCCAGACCAGATCCGTCCGTGTGACTCCTCTAACAAATGAAACTGGAGTGTCATGTGCAGCTCCAGGTCAATGTCCCAGTCCCAATACAAGGCGCGCACGCCATAGCATTAGCATGCATAGACCATCCGTCGTTGTCCGTCTTTCGAGAACCCCATGCTCCCCCAGGATGCGCGTTTATCGTAGTCGTCGGGCCTCACGCTCGGACTCGAGAAGGCAGAGGATGTCGTCCTCACGGACTATGGTGGTTGTACGTTAGCATTTGTAATCCTGCATTCCTACTCTGAACCCTCGTTTGTGCGCTGACGAAGGCTTCGAGAATCAAATCGTACCTGGGCCCTTGACGTTTCGGATGATCGATCGGGTCTGGTCGTCCATGAACTCGACGCGGACCTGGGTGACACCACCACGAGAACCTATCCATCTAGTCAGAAAATTCCTTCTTCGTTCCCTCGATTCGATCCTTGTGATATCTTGCTTCATCGATATCAAGTTTCGGGGAGAGACGCACCGGTTCGGCCGAGAACTCGGGTGACCTTGACGAGCTTGACGGGCTGCTTGGAGGCGTCCATTGTTGCGACCTGAAGAACTGGTGAGCTGGATGAGAATGGGAAGCGCGATGGGTCGAGGAGAAGCCGTACTGTTGGGAATTTGGGTGGAATGGGCGGTGGTCGCGAACGTGAGCTGGAGGAAGATAGAACTTTTTTTGGGTTCACCAAATCAATTAATTTGGTGTGTCAAACTACAAAGCCCTTAACCCCACGATCGGATTAAAGTTGAGCCGACCTGTATTCAGCCACGTGGCGCAGCTGGAGGCGCCACTGTAATGAGCGAGATGGTCACGACACCCAATGAACCAACGACATGAATGATGAGATTTATCTGAAGTGAAAAAGATTAGACATTTTGGTTATTTGGTTATCAACAACTCGACTGATTCGTTTCGTCAATTACTTGGCTTAGTTTCTGGGGTATCAGATCAACGCATCGTTATTCATAATTCTTCCATCCTCTCCTCTAGATCCTTGACCCATTCCTCCATAACTTGCTTATTCTTCTCAATGGACATACTGCCGTCCTTTACGGCCGCCTCAATCTTGATAAGACCTTCGTTCCACTGCTTCAGTTCCGTGGCCATCTCTGCTTGCTGTTTCTCTAAGCGGGCCAATGTCTCACTCGCAGTGGCAGCATCCGAATGAATTGCTCTCAGTGAACGAAGGCGATCCAGTAGAGGTGGCAGGATAGGAGTCAAGTTTTCAATCGTAGGGAGGATGCCATACAGGGCATTGATTTTGGCTTCCTGCTCAGTCTCTTCACTCTGAGCCGAGGAGCCATTTCGACCAAGCTCTTCTCTCAATGATCTGGCCTTCTCCCGAGAGTCATTCAGCTTGTCCTGCTCTTGGGCCAGTGTTCGTACACGCCGACTGATGGCATCCAGATTGGCTGTCGAAGCTTCGGCGAGCGTAGAAATCTGCTTGTTCATAGAGTCCAAAGTAGGCAGAATTGCACGAGGAAGACCACTAGCGTCAGACTCTGGCATCAATGAAGCATTGATTCCAAGTCCCCGCTCCAGCATCAATAAACGACGGTCGAAATCAGTTGCCTTGGCTAACGCATGGCTTTGTTCATACGTCGGTTCGTACATTAAAGTATAAGTTGCATCCTCTGCTGAGGGTGCCTCGGTCTTCTCTTCAGAATTTGAAGTTGCGTTCGTCCCTGGAATCCGAATCGAAGTTGGCCGACCGGTGGGTTGCGATATCTCGTCCAAGACTTGGCTGAGGGAAGCCAGTCTGTCGTCACCGGTGGTGGCGTCAATGTTTTCCTTTGTTTGTGACTCTGCCTTTCGCTTCGCATATTCGTTCTTTGCTTCTTCCACTTCGCGCTTCAGGCGGGCAATTCGGCGCTCTAGACTCTCGTCGTCGTCGTCATCAGAGAGATCGCCAAGCTCCTGGGTGCCGTCCTGCAGTATTCTTTGTCTTCGACTGGACACCTTGTACGCCTTGCGCTTTCCGTCGACTCGGTCCGAGAAGTCGACTCCGTTCGCGTCAACGTTGGTGGGAAGAAAGCGAGAACGCGCTTCATTTATTCGCAGCCGGGATCGGGAAATACCAGGGGTCTCATCCTCGATATCATAGAACTCGTCGTCCGAATGGGTTCGAGCAGTGGTTGTCTAGAGACACGTTAATGACTGTCAACCGACCGTATATGTAACCCGAAGAAGCTTACAGGGACCGTAGAGTTGTCATCTGTGAGTTCCGGGGTCTCGTAAATGTCTGGAGCGGAATCCTAAGTTGGGTCGTTAGTACTTTTGAGCTCTCTTTGTGCCGGAGGTAACAACGCACCAGATCTGGAAGAGCAGCGTACTTCCGATTAAGAGCCATTTCCACTACTAAGGGAGATTTGAGGAGGAGTCAACCGATACGTCAACCAGAGCCTCTGGTTACAGAGCTTTATTCTGACATAAACTCGTTGTGATATTGTAAGGTGAAGGTGTATCACTTTGTACTTGGCTTCTGACAACAATGGAAATGGCAGTGTCCAGTTATATCCCTTTTCGGCTTCCGAAGTGGTTGAAGCATTGACCATTAGCGTGACAATAGGTAGGTACCTAGCGCTAATTTAATGCTTCACTGTACACCTACCTACCTATCCCCTGACGACGTTAGACCCTGCCTGTAGCTAGGGATTCAGAGGTGGGTTGCAGGGCGCAGGCGCGTTTAATCAGACGCGCGCTGACTCGCCGAGGGCGAGTGGGGAATTCCAGCAACGTCTCAGTGAAACTTACCTGGCCAGTGAAGGAAGGAACAAACACAGTTGATAAGTTGTCGTTTCAAGGAGGAAGCTGCCGTCGGGTATCAAATCTTTGCTCATACACTCACATTCTTTTGATTTCTTTCTTTGCTTTGCTTTGAACCCTCTCATGGCGATGCTCTAGCCTTTGAGGTACCTTCGTTTCAGATGCGTCTAAACGTCAAATCTCTCACCACCGCACTTAAAGTCCATTTCCAGACCCTCACATTTTTATCTCGGCTTCGCAAAGGGAGCATCGATCTGCAATGGCTGGCAGAGTGACGGGCTTAAGCAGACACCAACGGCCACCGCCGCTTCTTTCCCAGATTCGTGGCTGTGAAAAGCGAAAGCTTGAACAGCAACCTGACGATGTCAACGCTCTGCCCATGTCTTCCGAAGATGAGGCTGAAGACGATATACCCTTACCCGCAGACTTGAGGCTGGGACCAAGTGGCTCTCAGGCCCAGACGCCAATCGAGCAGTCTGATGATTCCGAACCAGAAACTTCAGCTCGTGGAGATATCAAGCGCACAGCCTTCCGCGACCCGAGTAGCAGTAAAAGTCGTAGGAATATCACTCTAAAGGTGAACCAAACGGAAGAAAAGATATCCAAAGCAGGAAGCCATGCGGAAACATCTTCCTCGAGCGTGAAACGAAGGAAAGTTGAAGGCAAATCCGGGAATGGCTCTGCGAATCACGTCAACGACCCTTGGGGATTTACCAATGCAGGCAACAGCAAAGTAAAATATGGGAGCTCACAACCTCGAGGATCGCAAGCTTCTCATAGTTCGCAAAGTTCTAAAGTGAAGAAAGGTTCGTCAAACTGGCGACCGTGTCACTTTCTTATTAATCCGTATATAGGGAAGACAAAAGTGACAAAGGGCAAGCCTATACATGAGAAGACTGAAGAAGACGACTTATTGCATGGCTCCCAGACGGAAGAAAAGCCGACCTTCAAACCCGTTTCACAAGAATCTTTCAGTAGTCCCACAAAGTCGGGGGTTTCTCTAAGACCTGCACCCCGGGACGACTTGGGGACCCCAAAAAAGAAAGGGGACACAGAAACGAAACCCACAAGCCGCGGTCTATCTACTACTCCAACAAAAAGCCAGGTAGCTCTCACCACCACCAAACTTTCACAAGACAGCCCGAGCGGGTCGTGCTCGTCGTCTCAGAATCGAATAGGTGTCTGGAAACCAGTGGTCATCCCAAAGAAACAAAAGGATCAACCCAAGATGCCCGAGTACAAACCACCCACATTCGTTGCGCCAGCCGAGATTGATGGGATGCAGACCAGCAATAGCGATATAGGTAGTACATCGTCGCCAGTCTTATCAGATCTAGATGAACTCAGCGACACGGAAACGATCAATGAGGAGCCCCTTGCAGACAAGAACAGTTTGGAAGATAGAATGACGAAATGCCCGTGGTGCGGGGACCTCGTGTCGGAACAGGCCCTCAAGGATTATTCCAAGGGGAGGAGACTGAACGTACAGATGCAAACAAGGTTCTGTGCTAAACACAAGAAAGAAACTGCCTTGGACACATGGCGTGAAAGAGGCTATCCTCATGTCGACTGGAGCCGTCTTGAAAGCCGACTGGATGATCATCGGGCATACTTGACCAAGATCGTCAATGGTAAACAGTCATTTTTCCGTGATATTCTGGCAGAGAAAATCGAAACAGGCCAGGCCAGGTCACTCAAGAAGGAGGGTAACCTCAACCCAGGTTACTATGGCCCAAGAGGCTGCAAGCTCATGTGCGATTACCTCGTGGAGGAGTTTGGTGAATCGCTGAAAGAGAATGCTACAAAGGATCGTGTCATCGCCGGTCGAGGTTCTGCAGCCTTTATCCAGTCGGTGTTGGTAGCTGAACTCGCTGTACAATTGATCATGGAGGATATGGATGTATCTGCCTCAGAGGCCAGAGAGATTATGGAGGAGAGCAAGGCTCTTGGTGAGCTGATCCACGAAGAAACATGACATCTGAATTACAAAATACAGCCGGCAAATAGATATTTATATACATGTATAATACGTCAAGAATAAAAGCCGCTCATGCCCCTTGTCTGATGTGTGCCTACTGAGATACTTCTTTCTTGGTATACTGAATGGCATGGGAAACAGAAATTTGGATTTCGTTATATCGGAGGCCAATGTGGCCGTCTAGGTCTAATCGCAGCTCTCTGAACTGGTCAGAATATGATACATGTAGATTCTAGTCAACGCTGACATTTCGCCAGGTTTTCATCACCGATCCCTCTATCCACACAGTTCTATTGTTCCTTCTTTGTCTTAAGGGAAATGTCAGTTGTTGTCTGCATGAATAACTGTCGCTCAACAGCCTTGAGTATCTCGTCGAGAAGTCTGTATCAAGTTAGTTGGCTATAAGCAAATAGCAGCACGTTGGACTTACACAACAGGGGCGCTGATGGCAACAACTGCCTTCCATTCCAAAGCGTTCAGGGGCACAATGGAGAACAGGCCTTGGAGGAAGGGAATATAGACGAGGGCAAAATGCAAGGCCATGGACAGAGCGATGGCATAAACGAGCATCATGTTCTTCCAAAGGGGCAGAGTGAGGAGAGACTCGCTAGATGACAGCGCGTTGATGGCGTTAAACATTTCAATCACAACCAGGATAGACAAGGAGACCGTTGAAGCTGCCTTGGCCATGTCGTTGGAGAACATGGAGCAGCCAATTTCGGGGAAGTCAGCTGAGCAGTGGTGGAAGCGTGTGAGTTGGCGGAAAGTGATCTGGGGACCCTCCGGGTTATACATGAACCACCAAGCATAGCCAGCAACCGTAGCGAGACCAACATAGGTACCAATGACGAGATAGCGGAAGAAGAGCCATCCGCCAATCAGAGCTTCATCTCTCTTGCGAGGACGACGCTTCATGATGTCGTGGTCAGGGGGGTTGAAAGACAGAGCGGTGGCAGGCAGACCATCGGTGACGAGGTTGACCCAAAGAAGTTGAACTGGAACGAGAGCCTCGGGCATACCAAGAGCAGCCGTCAGGAAAATCGAGACGACCTCACCAATGTTGGACGAGATCAGATACCGGATGAATTGCTGAGTGTTGTTGTAAATGGAACGACCCTCCTCGATGGCTACCTCAATAGTGGCAAAGTTGCTGTCCGCAAGAACCATGTCGGCAGCCAGCTTGGAGACATCAGTTCCTGAGCCCATCGCAACACCGATATCGGCCTTCTTCAGAGCAGGGGCATCGTTGACACCATCGCCAGTCATAGCAACAACTTCGCCAAGAGATTGAAGCAGATCGACCAGTCGAGATTTGTGGCTGGGTTCAACGCGGGAGAACAGAGAGGCACGCTTAGCAGCTTCGAGTTGCTCGCTAGGGGACAACTGGTCAAACTCGCGGCCGGTGTAGCTCTTTCCAGTAAGATCCTCATGCTGACCGAAAACACCGATCTGGCGGCAAATGCTTTCAGCGGTGTTGCGGTTGTCTCCAGTGATGACGATGACACGAATACCAGCATCCTTGCACTTCTGCACAGCGCCAGGAACCTCCTCTCTGGGAGGATCAAGCATGCAGACGAGGCCAAGGAAAGTCATGTTCTGTTCAAGCTGGGCATATTGTTCGGTAGAAGAAGCAGTGTGCAGAAGCGGGTTCTCGGCCACCTTGTCGATGCTGGCGAGAGCGATGACTCGAAGACCGTTGTTACCATATCGTACAATCTCGCTCATCAGGCGGTCTGCAATCTTCTTGGTGAGTGCAACCTTCTTGCCATTGGAGCCAACGAGAGTTTGTGTGCAGCGATCGATCACGGATTCGGGAGCGCCCTTGACCAGGAGTTTCTTATCATTACCCTTACCAACCAAGACAGACATGCTCTTGCGATCACGGGAGAACTCGTACGTAGCCAGGCGAGGCAGTTCCTTCTGGTAGGCTGCGCTGGCATAATGAACACAATCTTCAGGGCGGGTATCGGTAGGGGCACAAGGTCCAATCTTCTCAACCAAAACTCGAAGGGCACCCTCAGTTGGTTCACCAATGCTGGAGAAGGTGGCAGATCGAGAATCATAGGCAAGCTGGGCGTCATTGCAAATGGCAGCTACCTGTGTCATTTGGCGGATGGTAGCAGAAGAGTTGGGGAGGTCCTGAACGACAACACCGTTTGACTTGATGGCTCCGCGGGGTGCGAAGGTAGTGCCCTCAACGTCGAGCTCATCGAGACCACTGCCGTCTTCGTTGAGATGCAGAACCTTGCTAACGCTCATCTGGTTGGTGGTAAGAGTACCGGTCTTGTCAGAGCAGATGACGCTGCAGCTTCCAAGGGTCTCAACAGAAGGGAGGCTTCGGACGACAGCGTTCTTAGCAGCCATCTTTCTCGTCCCAAGAGCCAAGCAGGTAGTGATAACAACGGCCAGACCCTCAGGAATCGCAGCAACACCAAGGGAGACGGCAATCTTGAGGTAGTAAATGGCGCCCTTGGTCCAGTTGCCGTGGCTAGGATCATTGAAGTTGGGAATGTTGATGAGCCAAACCAGGATGCAAATGACAGTGATAACCTTGGCTAGACTGTCGCCGAAGTCGTTGAGCTTCTGCTTCAGGGGCGTGGGTTCCGAGATCTGGGCAGTAATGCTTTCGTGGATATCTCCGATAGCGGTGTTGGGGCCTGTGAGAACAACAATTGCCCGAGCGCGACCTGTTACAACAGTTGTTCCAGAGAACAACATGTTGGTCTGGTCCTGTAGAACGGCTTTCTCATCTTCGATAACGGTAGAGGCGCGTTTGCCGACGCTCTCGCTCTCTCCAGTGAGAACTGCCTGGTCGACAGAGAAACTGTTGCTTTCGATGGAGATGACTCGACAATCGGCAGGAATACGATCACCAATGGAGACTGTGACAATGTCGCCGGGGACTAGCTCTTCGGCCTTGACTCGTGAAACATGACCACCATTTCGCACCACATTTGCTTCGTTTGCTGAGTATTCCTGTAAGGCGGCGATGGCCTTCTCGGCGCTGCTTTCCTGGGAGACTCCGACGACACCGTTGAGAATGAGAATGGTGAGAATCTACAGAAGGCAGGTCAATGGTCTGCTCAACAGGAACAGAATCGAAGAGCGAGTTTGCACTTACGACAACTGGGTCAACGAAAGCACTCCAGCCCTCTTCATCGTCGAAAAGTGCCAGAACGAAAGAGACAGCGGCGGAACCAAGAAGGATGAGAACTAGCTGGTCCTTGAATTGCTCTAGGATAAGCTCCCACAGAGGAGTAGGAGGCTCCTCAGGAATAGCTACCAAAAGTTAGACAGCTCAAAAACGTGGTGGGGTTACGGAGAGTATCTGACGTACAGTTGCGCCCATATTTGTTGCGTAGCTCGGTGACCTGAGAGTCGCTCAAGCCTGTAGCCTCGTTGACGTTGAAGTTGGCGAGGACATCGCCAACTGGTTTCGCGAACGCGCTCTCCATGGTGAAGGCGAAGCGCAACGCGAGCGCTCGGAACGAAGCTGAATCAAGTTTGTATACCGAGAAGTTGACAGCGAGACGATTTGCGAAAAAGAGAGAGACAAAGGGTCTCGTTAACCTTGAAGCAAGGAATGGAGGGTAATGCAGACGTCAGAAAGAAAATGACAACACGTGTACTAGAAAAAGAAAGTGTAGGAGAGAAAGATAAAAGACACGGAGGCAATAAACTATAGTAATCGCCGGTTTCCAATCCTGTCATGGAACAGTTTACAGTAAGGGTAGATTTGTCAAGACTAGAGAGGCAAGGCGATGAAAGGGCCCACGCACGTGGCAACCTCCAACCTTGCAGTATAGATTTTATTCTGACTAATGGTAGTCTGCTGCTGTGAAACCTGCTTCACCGGACTAAGAGATACTAAAACTAGGTAGACAGAGTCTGAGTCGCGAGACTGTCAACTTTTCCGCTTCTGTCTTGCGTTGGAAGTTCTCAAGTCGAGGCGCTTCTCCATGATCAAAAAGCTCAACGTGTTCGTTTCCGTCTCGGACAGTCGGCATGTCTCTCCTGGCTTCTAGCGTCACAGTAGCGCATCCCCACAATCTGGGAGGACCACTGTAAAACCTCCTGAAAACCAGGCACCAGTCCCCTGAAACCCGATTCAAGACTGTTCTCCCGCCGAGAAACCCCAGCTCGATTTTACCTTGGTTGGGTCTAGCTCTGCGAGCACCGCCACGATGCCGAGCCAGTTAGCTTACACCTTGCATCACGACAAGATACAAGTTGAGTCTTTGCTTGCCGAGCATATATGCCAAGTTGTCGATTGCCGAATAAGCCGCTCTCACCAATTGAAGTTGAAGGTGAGTATGGGTAAGTCAGAGGGTCGGTGGAGACTGACTACATATCTATCCACGAAGATATGCGATACTCGTAAGCTTCTCAGGTCAAAGCCATTCCACCCCGGCCCGGTATCGCCGACTGACTCGGGATGGGGCTTGGCTGAGAAAAATTGGTGGTCATGACAGCCTCTACTGTACGTGGGGGAACAAGATATCATGCTCAAGTCTATGGAGTAGACAACTTCGGCCAAGCGTGATACTCTCAGGATACTTTCTTTTCACAAGAAACATGCCTAAATAAGAATTGCTTAGATACCTCAACCCCAACAGCATTTATGTCGTGACCAGTTTACTCTCCAGATTTAAATGATTGATATAAAACACCACTGTCATCTAATATGCTTGATCTTGCATATGATATTTTATCTCCGCCAAGTATCGCCCTTAATCATGATGTCAGATACGATGCATGATGGCACGCCTCTCCACATCACACTAAAGGAAATCATTCACTTCGGCTGTTACGTGGATACTGCAATGCGTTATTAGGTTGTGATACATGCCACGAGCAAATGGCAAGTTCATAACTAATAAACACAATAACACACATCATCTGTTGTTTAGGAACATCAATGACCAATTGCAAGTAATCCTAAAACTACCATAACTCTTTTACTGACTGTCCATGTCTCCAGCAAGCCACGAACAAGATGATCACACGGCTCAGATTCTTTCAGTCTCCCCAACCTCTTATATATGAGCAAGCCGCTGATCTCTGAGACTCTCGCCGCCACATCAAAAGAACCCTGAGATTCTTGCACTGCTGCCTCGGCCTTGACCGTCAATATTGCGAGTTTGCAGCCAGCCTACAACTCATAATATCTGGTCGGCTTCAAACAACGTGGGAACCTTTTGGCCTATCATTTAGCCAAAGCATATTATGATCTTGAGGCTTGCGTCGACTGACCTTTTGGTCTCGTTGCATCACAACTCCTAGACTCGGGCATCAATATTCCCGTCTTTGGTGCTTCCAGCTTCGCCCTGTACCAATGGCCATGCAGACGCCTCTTTGTATCACCACTTCTCAGTCGTGATACTCTGGCTCATCGTCACGGGCTGTACGATTCCACAGCCTAGGATCATGGGTGTTGAATCTCGGTTGAGCCAATGTGGCCAGACAAGACCGCCTGACTGGATGGCTAAGATCTTCTTCTTTTTTTCTCGGTTTCGGACACAATTCTCGGTGAATTCTACCTGCAGGATTGCTCATCACTCTTGCATGACTTCTCCTAATACGCCATCCAGGAAGGAATGTCCCGAAATACTGTATCTCTCGGACCGCGCCTTCCTGCCTGTACCTTGGATAGTAGGTAAATAATGTAGGTACTCAGGTAAGGTAGGCACGCCCGTGGATTGTGACCTCTTAGAAGTTTCCCAGCCTTTCCGTCTGTGACTTCTGGTACTGTGAACTCTACTTTGATGTTTGGTCTAATCCTTTCATGACATCTTCCTCATCATTCATCATCACAGCCATGTTTGGACAACTCGTCTGAAGCCGCTTTTTTTGGTGTAGTTGGGCTTTCTTGGAACCAGCACTTTGTTAATTTCTTGGACTTTACCTCGTCGCTCTCTTTTCATCATGGCTCTCGTGAACCCTTCAGCCTTGCCAGATGTTTCTCGTAGCATCCCTGGTTCAAGGCATTTCAGTTGGACAGCCGGCTTTCCGTACATATCACGATTTGATTCCCACGACAGCCTCCGCAAATTATATGACATTCATTTGCCGTCAAGATTGGATGAACTTCGCCTTGATGATATCAATACATTCACAACTTTGAATTGCACCGCCCAGCAAGCGAGTTGCGAAAGAGCAGCCAACGCACGCGCGAGACCTTCTTGTCCGCAGATACAAGTCGAAACTATTCAAGAGGTCCCATGCAGCGAAACTTTCGCTGAGAATGTCAAGCTTCGGGGGCCCTTCTCTAGATGGATGAAGTCATTACATCGCCGAGTGAGTCAAAGAGACCACGAAAATGTTTGGTCCCCAGATACTGGATGGGAAAATCTCGAGTGCAGTGGAGCTTATCAGCGATCAATTCGCCGCAGACTCAGTCGTCGGCTCTCGTCTTCTGGGTCTTCGCTAGGTTTCATCGAAGCAGTCCAAAGTGCGAGTATCAGCATCGCTAGTGCCAGTGCCATCTCGCGCTCACACCGGCATCATCGCCTTTCAAATTGCCGGTCACGGACTGAGCGAAGCAGTCGAGCTTCTCTGTCTGCCCCAAGGTTTTCCGAAGACAGTATTCCGTTCGAAAAGGTCAGCATTGATGTTGCTGCCGTCCAGCGTTCTCTTCGGCGCCGGCAGATCATCGAGGAGCTCATCAATACGGAGGAGAGTTATATTGGTGATATTCGTTTCCTTATTCATGTGAGCTCAGCCCAGGACTACTCTTAGGCCAACTGACAGCAAATAGACCTACATCAACCTGCTCGCTGCTCTCCCAACTTTACCAGAGAGGTTGCGCTCGTCCATCAACCATAATCTCGATCAAATCCTTCAGCTCCATGAAGAAATACTTGGCGAACTACATAGGGTAGTTCCGGATTCTGAATACAACCAAGCTGATCATCTTATCGTATCCTCCTCGAAATCAAACAATCCCAAAACTGGACATCGCCGATGGTCAAGCCTAGATATGGTCTCAGGGGATCAAGGCAGCCTCCAGTTACTAGAAAAGGAGCCTGGTGTGCTGTCTGAGCCTCAGGTAGCAGCAGAAGCGGCCAAGATTTTCAGCAGGAGGGTGAGTCGCCGTATTGCAGTTCAACGCCTGAGAGTTGCTGACAGGTTGCACCCAGATGCATCGGTTCTTCATGTATCAGGAATACGGTGCGAAGTATGAGATGATGATCAAAGACGCCACTTCAGCTCTAGAAAATCTCCCCGAATGGGAGTTACATCAGAAGGGGCTTGAGGCTTTCGCGTTCACCATGGAGCCATCACCCTCGTCCGATAGAAGAAAGGCTCTAACAATAGGCGATCTTCTTGTTAAGGTATGCTCATCTGATCATATCTGTTTCACTGCCTGACATGTCAGCCTTAGCCTATCCAAAGAATCTGCAAATACCCCCTTTTGTTTGCAGAGCTACTGAGGTGCACCCCAGTCATCGACTGTCCAAACTCTCACATGGAAGTTGAAACTACACTAATGAGGCTCCGGGAGGCCACAGCTGAGATCAACCGCTCAACTGAGGATCATTTGATGAAAGGCATTCTTGAAAAGACCTGGCTATTGCAGGATCGTATCGTGTTTCCAAACAGGGTATTCTTCACAGATATTCCCTTGGTGAATCTTTGCTAACTATCTATGAGAGACTAGATGCGCATTCGAAAAATCAGGTTCGTTCGTTTGGTCACATTCAGTTGTGTGGAGTTTTGCATGTATGCTGGCAGTCGCCGGCCGGCATTGACGGTCAGTATATGATCTGCTTGCTTTACAAAGACGTCCTCTGTCTGGCCTCTGGGGGAAAGTTTGATCCTATCTATACGATTCTGGCCTGTATCGATGTACATTGTTCAGCTGTTGAAGATGCTGACAATGGGCGCGGTAAGGCATGTCATACATAACCGAGACTTGAACTGACGTATCTTGTAGGCTTGCAATGCCACCTAGCTCCCTTCTCATGGAAGCTTGTTTTTGAGAGCGATCATCAACTCTACGAGGTGGTAATGACGGCCTGTACGTCAAGGGAGGAGAACGAATGGCGAACCCGGTTGCAGCAACCACTGTGCCTAGAGCCAGTTGGTAGATCTCCTGGTCTTCAAATATTTCTCTCTCTTGACATTCAAAGTCTAGGCACTGTGTTTGGACGACCTGGTATGCTTACGCTTTCCAAATAATGAAAAGGCTAGATCATACTAAACATCGGTAGGCAGTATCGCGAGGAGTCTGTCAACGCATCAGGCCTCTGTGGGAAGCTCCGAGTCATCCCTGTGCCATGTCATTCTCAAGAATACAAGTACCATGAAATCTAGTAGTGGTATCAGCTCTGGAGCTAGACTCCATCGTTCACAGTCTTTGTTGTCAACAAAAGTCAGAACGCCAGTCCTGGTACCATCTCGAAGTGAAAGAGCGCGGCTGGAGGTGCTTCTCTCAGACGTCTGGAGTCAAGATGTTCTTCCCCTTCCTAGCATGACGAACATTGCGCGGAATGAGCAGATAATCAGGCGGTCAGCATCAACCGTGATGAGAAAGTTGAGTGTATCCAGCATGACGAAGAGGTCAGGAAGCTTGTCACGCAGAATGATCGAGGACCCATCAAGTGAAGACCAGACCCTCCAGACAAGTTTTTCGAGCGATAGTGGCTTTGACATCTTTGACAAGACTGGTCGTGAGGAGAGCTCACACTCCTACACAAGTAAAGGCTCAGCGCTCCCAGAGACTCGAGAGCTAAGTGAGGAGGATGATCGTGTATCGAACATGTCTCCGAGGCTGGAGCTCACTCAGATATCCGAACTCGAACCTCTCAATCTGATTGAGATTATTTCAGACCAGCAGTTGCAAAGTGAGGCAGAAAACACATCAGCTCTACAAGACTGTATGACAAACAGGCTCCAGATCAATTCTCCACAAAGTGGTTCCAGAACAGCAACGCACTCTGTGGCGAAGGAGAATCTGTCTCGCTTGGCAGATGCCACCGCCGTGCAGAGCACAGATGTTCCATGGGGGAAGGAGAAAGGCTCGAGAAACGAAAAGAAATGCACAGGCATTCGCAGATTCTTTCGGTAAGAAACTGTTATGAGGGCACTAGTCGGCTATGGCGCTTTATGCATCTCTAGTAAAGATGTGCTGTATTATCGGTTCAAAGATGATGGGAAACTACATACCAGGGAGGTAGGTAGGTAGGCATTGGATTTCATTGTTAGCATCACTAAAGTACCTGATATGGTAGTCTAAGGTACCGATGTCCTACAAACATTAGTCGATCCTTTGGTTACTTTGATAAGCTTATGTAGTCTAACTCGGCGGTTTCTAAATAGCGCTTTAAGGCTGGGGAATTCTCGCCTAATATTAATTGTTTGGTTTCAAACCATCAGTTTTCTCAAGTTTGGGGATATCACAATCATGCCTTATGGAATGGACAATCGGCACATATCACGAAGTTGATTCCTCGGCATCACGCATCATGCATCAAGCAAATGCCCCCATTGAGAAAGAAGCCAAGACAGCATTCACAGGATAAAAAGCAGTATGGTTTGCCAAGGCAATGAGAAAGAAGATGATTTGTTACTGACATGGAAGACGGGAGAACAACATGGGATCCGCTGCAACTTGGCCAATCCCTTACAAGAAAATCGGTATAGGCTGGCGTGAGGAGCACGCGATTGATCAACATGGCAGCCCATAAGGCACACAAGCTTGGATACCTTATTCAGGGTACCTTAGCCTAGGTACCTTACCTATTCTTTTGCTTCCTCGTGCTCAGAATACGGTGACGTACGCGGTGGATTCAAGCATGCAGGAACGTGTACAGTAGAAGCAAGACGAGCAACTTCGAGCCTGGCAAGCAAATGGGGATTTGCTGCTTCATTGGCTGTGTTGATGCTCAGAGCAAGCTATAGTGGGGCCTGTTCCGCCTGAGGGCCTTGAGAGCCCCGCGATGCAGTACGTACCAGCCCACTTGCCCGCCTTGGGAGAGCACAGCTATGACGTATGACGTAGGTAGCTTCCGGCCAGCAAGCTTAGTAGGTACCTACCTAGGAAAGCACATTCGTCACTGCTCCTCACATTGAGCTTCCTTTTAAGACTCTGGATGCACCACACTTCCTCGACTCCTTTTCTTTTCCTCTCCTCATCTTCATCTTCATCCTTCGATAAACAGTTATCAACAATTCCACTCAGCGACTTCTCACTCTAATCGCTTGACGACTCTTCACTACCAATACAACCACTACCACTTCCCTTACTCAATAAACAATCACAATGGCTCGCGGCGAGACTCAGCAGACCAAGGTCCATTACAAGGGCAGCGACGACTTCATCATCTTCATTGATGATGTTGAGACCTACCAGAAGTGGAAAAGCGACAAGAGCATTCCTCTTGCTCACTTCATTTCTTCCTTCAAGATCTTCCTGACACACAAGTAAGTCAAGCCACCCCCGCTTTGTATCTCCTCCTTCCCCTTCAATCTCGTGGCTAGCTTAGAAACGGAAGCCCTGCGTCATGTATTATACTACGGATAGTCTGTGCCGCATTGACGGTGCCAGATATCTGGCATTTGATCATGGCTTCAGCCTCCCTCTGCCTGCCACCACCAAAACAATCCCCAATTCCATAACACACAAGCTAACATTCTATTAGCCAAGGAGCTCAGGGAAGTCTCGATGCTGCTTCAAAGGCCGCTCTTGAGAACGAGTTTGGTACTTCTGTCGACGATGATGTCATCAAGCAGATTCTTGAGAAGGGCGACACTCAGACCGTAGAGGTAAGATCCTTTTCTGTGAAACATTCTTACTCACCTGCCTGACTAACATGATCGCACAGTTCCCCGAGCGTCAAGGTCCCAAGAACGACAGCAAGGGCCCTATGATCTCCCACTAGAAGAAACAACATTCTACACGATGTACCAGACAGCAGGCGTTAGGGGGCTCCGCCATATTTTTGGGCATGCAATTGCTAGGAAAGGGCCCATGTTGCAGTGAACGGTAATACCGGTGAACAACTAAGACTCATCTGAGATAGTTGATGAAGTTGTTGCCAGGTAGTTGGTTGGCCTGGGCCACGATCATGTTGACAGCTGATTGAGTCAGTTAGTGTCTGATGCCCTGAGAGATGGGCATTTCTATGATAGTGTTTCATGAAATACAACCAGCCTTGGGAATTGCAATGCATTTATTTTGCCATCTAATCCGCACACACATATTGCCCTAAGTTTGGTGGCATTGAAATCTATGTCGACTTGTGTAGCGCTTTGTGATGATACTAAGAAAACAGGGGAAATGATTGATCTCGCGCTCTTTACTTCATTGACAACTCGCGGGGTAACGAGGCTGCTAAATGATAGATCTAAAGATCTGATAAATTATACTAAATTCATATAAGTCTCTTCACCACGTCGGGTGATGATCATAAGCTTTCTTGCCTCCTCTTGACTACGTCGATGCTTGAATAGTCAGGTCTATTTAGTAATAACACGAAATATTAAGTTGCCCGCGCTACTTATATCACCGAATAAACCCATTTTCATTAGCTTGATTTTGAACATACCAGGCTATCTTATCGTTTCCCATTTCCACAACTTGCTTTGAATTTAAAGACCTCCGTTTGGTGCTCTCTGTTATTGATGCGGCAATGAAAATATTGCCTTCATGTATATATGTATGTATTCATTCATTCTGTAATCTTGGATCATACTCCTTGTCCATGTGCTATTGGTATGGCTCTCACATGTGGACCCAAGGTATATATGTAGCGGAGTTATGATCCAAAAGAACGCTATTAGACAAGGAGTGTTTCGAAATATCGGCCAATACCACCACTTGGCAAAATCCACAAACAGATCCGGTTTCGACATATTTAGAGGACTCTTGGTTGTTTCTACTATGTTTTGAATCACCAAGCTGAATTGCCCTTCTGGCTTGGCTCAATACATATGTACGGAGGTATCCAAGGAAGCAACAACAGAAACACACATGGAACATTTGAAGACGTTTTGGTAGTATTAGATCTATATTTCGGGTGCTTTGGCTCCAGGGATTGTAGCGGACTCTGGTCGGAAGTCCTCAGGCCCGTCAAGGCTACACAACTGGACCAGTTATTTGTCTCCTGATTGTCAGACGTTCCTCTGGAAACGGCCGTGAACAGTACGACCCTCTCCAATGGTACCCTCGTCTAACAACACCTCCACGCTGATCATGCAAATGGAAAATGCAAATACAAACGCAAACGTAAACGCAATGCTAGAAGGGAAATCTCCTTGGTGCAGAATGAGCCATACACACGCAGTACTGATGGTCTGATGGTCGTATATCATGAAAAATCGCCAAACGCCGCAAAGGGGTATATGTGTAACAGTGTCTCTTTGTAAAATTTGAGGTTTATAGATGGCGTTCAATCAAGAAGTCATGCTATAACCCGTTCTGTATTTTGTAGTATTATACATCCATCATGGCAAGCTGCGACTATGCACGCGTACCGCCGCCGCTGCGCCCGCGATTAGGAAGAGTCCAAGGTTTTGCGCAGATCATCTAGAAATCAATGTTAGTCACGGGTAGATTTCTCAAAGGCTTGTAGTTGCCACTAACCTCGCCTTCGCTGTAACCCCAGAAGTAGACGATCATGCCGATGAGGTAGTAGATAGCGGCGTTTGTGCCTTGGTAGATAAGAGCAGCACTGAGTGCTGTGAGAGGAAGGATGGCAAGTCGGAATTCTAGCGAGCGGTGGAGAGCCGAGCCGGCGACGAAGTTAAGGGGCCATTCGAGAGCCAGCATGGCAATCCCCAAGAGTAGATTTATTATCTGCAAAGCCGGTACGGGTCTCACTGCACCATCGAGGGTGCGCGTAAGGAAGTCCCAGAAGATCTTGGGCCAAAAGAAGCACTCTATGGCAGCCACAATCTGATCTGCAAGATGGTGTAAGTAAAGAAACGATCGGTTCGGACCATGGCCAACTTACAAGCTGCGGCGCTCAAGATGATGAGACGGGCCCAGTGATTCTTGATGAGTTTTCCCATGATGAATGGATATTGATTGTCAAGCCCAGATTAAGTTACCCTTCACTTGTTCCCAAAACGTTTCTTTTTCCTTGCGGATAATAACCAGTCTCGTTTTCCCTCGTTGAACTTGTCGTCTATTCGTATAGTACCCAGACACTGCTGCCAATAGTCCTTTTTTCGGTGTGATATTACAGACCGGCCAGCGGCGATATGGTATAAAAGAGCGGACGAGAAGAAGAAAAAACGAAAGTATTAAAACGAACAGTAACTCTGTCAGGCCAGCAGACAGAAAGAAGCGAATGGTGAGAGAAGAAGAACAACAGCGGGCGTGGCGGATGATATCAAGGAAGAGATGAGACCCTTGAAGGATAAGCCAATGTGTTAAGGTCGTCGATCCCGACGGTTGAGGCTGAGCCGAGAGCGAGGTGGATAAGGATAGAGCGGATGCCGAGCTCGAGGTTTGAGACGTTGGCGTCGGGCGAAAGGTTTAGAGGACGATTATGAAGCCGATGATGTCGCGGAAGTTGGTTGGCAGATCCACGCACTCGACTGTATGGTCTATAATCGTGGCAAGCACACGCGCGACATTGTATAGAATTGTCGGTATGATTATCTTTGGGAGAGACGGTGGCGGTATTGTAAGGCTGATTCTGTCTCATCCAAGAGCGGCTTCTTCCTTTCCCGAAGTTATTGTAGTCGCAAGATTGTATGACCAGACGAGGTGATACTCAGGAGTCTTCTGAGACGTTACAAGAGACACAGATTTCAAGATGGACCGGGGATTTGGGGGGGGGGGAAGGCTGCAAGTTGCAGTGGAGGGCAGCCTGAGACTTTTAAGAAAAGGCCAAGAAAAGAACCACGACAGCCAAAATGCGCCTCTTTCTTGGTATGAAAATATAGGCCAATGCAATGCATTCATGTACAAATGAACCAGGGGCTACATGGACCGTCGGGCCACGAGCCACGCCATTTC
>NW_023501483.1:0-1712 GCF_013396195.1 Fusarium tjaetaba
TAGGTATAAGCATTATAGTTATACTATTTATTATACTTATAGATAACTTAGTTATAAGAGTAATAGATATAGGGGTTAACTATATCTAATATAAGTTATTAATAAGTTTAGGATAAGAGGGTATACTAAGGGCAGTACAGTTAATTATTATTAGTGCTAATATTATATTAAGTGCTAAGTTTTCTAGGTATATTAATAGGTTATTATATATAGGGCTACTACAGTAGATATTTATAGATAAATATTATACTGTTATTATAGATATTAGCTACTAAATTAAGTTTAGTAAGCTAGTAGGCTTATATTAATTTAGCTGCCTATTAATATTACTTATAGTAACGCTACCTATTATACTAGAAGACTAGT
The DNA here is from genome assembly GCF_013396195.1 of Fusarium tjaetaba. Classification (NCBI taxonomy): domain Eukaryota; kingdom Fungi; phylum Ascomycota; class Sordariomycetes; order Hypocreales; family Nectriaceae; genus Fusarium; species Fusarium tjaetaba. Next base: position 367 of record NW_023501483.1, read on the forward strand.
TCTATAGTAAGATACTAGTAAAGTTAGTAATTATAGTAAGGGATTAGACAGTTAAGCTAAACTGCCAGTATAAGGTTTAGCAGGTTAAGCCTAGGCATAATGCTATTAAAGATTATATAGTTAAGGTAATTAAGTAGCTAGATTAAGATATAATAGGCTATTAGAAGGGGGTTATATACTACTAATTAAAGAGTTAATATAAGGCAATTACTAATAAGATTAGCTGCAGGTTTTATTATAGCAGTATAAGTAAGCAGGACTATTATAAGGCCTAAATAATATAAGTAAAGGGCCATAATATAAGCCAATAGATCGTAGTAATAACTAGGTTAGGGATAGGCATTAATATTAAGGGGATTATAGCTATAGTTTATATAAAGAAGCTATATAGGCTTATTAATTTTATATAGCAGATTAGCTAAAGAAGGCATTAGGCAGGTAAGGTAATCTAGTCTATTATTATATATAATAGATAGCTATAATAAGAGGATTAATATTAAAGCTTTATAGATAATATTAATTAGGCATAGATAGAGGCATTTATATTAATACCAGGATATTAAAGGGCTATAATATTAGCGTTTATAGATAAAGTAGCTAGCGAAATATATAAGGATATAAATAGGGCTACGCTTTATAATTAATATAAGCTACTTTAATAGAATAATAATTATAATAAGGGTAAAGGTAAGGTAAAAGAGGTAATAGAAAAAGAGACTAAAGGAGAAAGTAAAGAAAAGACTAAGGGAAAAAGTAAGAAAGAGGCTAAAGGAGAGAGTTAAGGTAAGGGAAAGACTAATAAAAAGACTAATAGAGAGATTAATAGAAAGACTAATAAAAAGACTAATAGAAAGACTAATAAAGAGACTAATAGGAAGATTAATTAAGGTAAAGGGAGTAATAGCAAGAGTAAGAGTAATAAGATAAGGAAAGGTAGGAGGATTTAGAAGGTATTTAGTAAGGAAAAGGGAATATAAGTTAGAACGCTTTTCTAATAATTAGATAATATTATAGAAGAGTATCTAGTGTATTATATCTAATATTATTAAAAGGGACTAGAGCTAAGGAAGGTCCCTAATAAGCCACAGTATAAGTAGGCTAGGCAGTAGTATAAGATAGTAGTAGAGGAAGGGTATAATATAGTATATAGGGCAATTAGGTTTAAAGAGCTATTATATTGCTTTATATATAAGCTGCTATTAGATTAGTATAAGGAAATAAGGGATAATAAGGGCAAGTATATATATAAGGATAAGCTGCTGCTAGTAGTATTAATAGGGCTAAGGAGCTAGTATATAAGAGATATAATTAAGGCTAAATTTAAGGTTAATATAAAGGATAGGAAG
>NW_023501484.1:0-1028 GCF_013396195.1 Fusarium tjaetaba
TATACTATAATTATAAATATTAATTACTAGACTAAGCTTAGTAAGCTTATAGGGTTATACCAGTTTAGCTACCTATTAGTACTACTTATAGTAACGCTACCTATTATACTAGAAGATTAGTTTTATAGTAAGATACTAGTAAGGTTAGTAATTATAGTATAGGATTAGATAGTTAAGCTAAACTACTACTATAAGGTTTAGTAGGTTAAGGCTAGGTATAATACTATTAAGGATTATATAGTTAAGGTAATTAAGTAGCTAGATTAAGATATAATAGGCTATTAAAAGGGGGTTATATACTGCTAATCTAAGAGTTAATATAAGGCAATTACTAATAAGATTAGCTACAGGTTTTATTATAGTAATATAAGTAAATAGGACTATTATAAGGCATAGATAGTATAGGTAAAGGGCTATAATATAAGCTAATAGATTACAGTAATAACCAGGTTAGGGATAGGTATTAATATTAAGGGGATTATAGCTATTATTTATATAGAGAAGCTATATAGGCTTATTAACTTTATATAGTAGATTAGCTAAGGAAGGCATTAAGTAAGTAAGGTAATACAGTCTATTATTATATATAATAGAAAGCTATAATAAGAGGATTAGTACTAAAGCTTTATAGATAATATTAATTAAATATAGATAGAGGCATTTATATTAATACTAAGATATTAAAGGGCTATAATATTAATATTTATAGATAGGGTAGTAAGTAAAATATATAAGGATATAGATAGGGCTATGCTTTATAATTAATACAAATTACTTTAAGAGGATAATAATAGTAATAAGTATATAAGTAAGGCTAAAGAGGTAATTAAAGTAGAGAGTAATAGGGAAAGTGATAGGGAAGGAGAGACTAAAGGGGAGATTAATAGAGAGGTTAATTAGGATAAAAAGGGTAAAGGTAAGAGTAATAAGTTAAGGAAAGGTAAGAGGATTTAGAATAGATTTAGTAAAGAAAAAAGTATATAAATTAGAATACTTTTTTAGTAGCTAGATAATATTATAAAGGAGTA
>NW_023501485.1:0-1763 GCF_013396195.1 Fusarium tjaetaba
GCTATTAGAAGGGGGTTATATACTGCTAATTTAAGAGTTAATATAAGGTAATCGCTAACGAGATTAGCTACAGGTTTTATTATAGCGGCATAAGCGAGCAGGACTATCACGAGGCCTGAATAATATAGGCAGAAGGCTATAATATAAACCAATAGATTACAGTAATAACTGGGTTAGGGACAGGCATTAATATCGAGGGGATCGTAGCAGTTATTTATATAGAGAAGCTGTATAGGCTTATTAATTTTATATAGCAGATTAGCTAAGGAGGGCATTAGGCAGGCAAGGTAATCCAGTCTATCATTATATATAATAGACAGCCGCAGTAAGAGGATTAGCATTAAAGCTTCGTAAATAATATTAATTAGGCATAGATAGAGGCATTTATATTAACGCCAGGATATTAAAGGGCTATAATATTGGCGTTTATAGATAGAGTAGCTAGTAAAATGTATAAGGATATAGATAGGGCTACGCTTTATAATTAATGTAAGCTGCTTTAATAGAATAATAATTATAATGAGGGTAAAGGTAGGGTAGAAGAGGTAATAGAAAAAGAGAGTAAGGGAGAAAGTAAAGAAAAGACTGATAGAGAGATTAATAGAGAGACTAATAGAGAGACTAATAGGAAGATTAGTTAGGGTAAGGGGGGTAATAGCGAGAGTGAGAGTAATAAGATAAGGAAGGGTAGGAGGATTTAGAAGGCATTTAGTAAGGAAGAGGGAATGTAGGTTAGAATGCTTTTCTAATAGTTAGATGATATTATAGAGGAGTATCTGGTGTATTACATCCGATATTATTAGAAGGGACTAGAGTTAAGGAAGGTCCCTGATAAGCCGTAGTATAAGCAGGCTAGGCAGTAGTATGAGACGGTAGTAGAGGAAGGGTACAATATAGCATACAGGGCAATCAGGTTTAAAGAGCTATTATACTACTTTATATATAAGCTGCCGTTAGATTAGTGTAAGGAAATAAGGGATAATAAGGGTAAGTGTATATATAAGGATAAGCTGCTGCTAGTAGTGTTAATAGGGCTAAGGAGCTAGTGTATAAGAGATATAATTAGGGCTGAATTTGGGGTTAATGTAAAGGATAGGAAGGCATTTTATTGCTAGCTAGGGATTAAAAGGCAGTTTTACAGGATAAAGGGGATAAATACATATACTATATAGGAAGCAGTTGTTTAGGAGATATATAAGAATAAGGGGTAGCTATAAAGTAGCTATAGGGATTATAATAAGGATATACTACTATAAGAGGGGGTAGTAGAGAGAGAGATAGAGAGAGAGAGAGAAGAATAAAGAGGTATAAGGTAAGAAGAGATAATAAGAGTAATTAATAGATATAAGGTAAGAAAAAAGAAATAAGATAAAGAGATAAGTAGATATAAAATAAAGTAATAAGAAGAAAAGAGAGGGAAATAATAAGAGTATAAAAAAATAAGAAAGTAAAAAAGTAAGAGGCTAAGAAGAAGCTTTTAGTAGGTAAGTAAGTAAACTTATATAAATCTGTAAATAGTAAGTAGGTAGTTATACTAAGGGTTAGGGATAAAAAGAGGCAGTTAAAGACGTAAACCCTGTAGTAACTAATACCTAGCAGGGGCGTAATAGCGCTAAGGGTTAAGGGATACAAAGGCAAGGGAGTAAGAAAGTAAAAGGGTTAGGGGAAGTAATATATATAAGGGTTAGGGGGAGTGATATATGTAATAGTTAGGGGGAGTGATATGTATAATGGTTAGGGAGAGTAATATATATAAGGGTTAG
>NW_023501485.1:1815-1941 GCF_013396195.1 Fusarium tjaetaba
TATATAAGGGTTAGGGGGAGTAGTATATATAAGGGTCAGGGGATGTAATATACTATAGTAAAGAGGTTTAAGTAGTAAGAGTACTAGCTGCTAAAGGCGGTAGCAGGCTGTAGGGTCTGTAATAGT
>NW_023501485.1:1949-2218 GCF_013396195.1 Fusarium tjaetaba
GGTTAAAATAAGGGTTTTATAGATAGGTAGGTGAACCTATATAAATCCGCTAATAGCAGGTCACGCAGCGCTAAGATATAGATAAATAGATAGTATAGCTACTGGAGGCGGCAGCAGGCCGCAGGGTCTGATTAAATAGGGCCGAGATATAGATAGATAGAAAGTTAGAGAGGTAAGAGTAGTAGCCGCTAGAGGCAGTAGCAGGCCGCAGGGTCCAGTTAAATAGCGCCGGGATATAGATAAAGAAATAGTATAGCCGCTAAAGGCAG
>NW_023501486.1:0-1699 GCF_013396195.1 Fusarium tjaetaba
AATTCACTAACAGTCTAGCCTAGATAACTATTAGTAGTAGTAAAAAGTAAAGAAAGAAAATAACTTAAAAGTAAGGGGAGGCACTAACTTAGAAAAAGGAGATAAATAAGAAGAAAAAGAAGAAGCTAGAGGACAAGATAGTAAAAGGGTTATAAAGGCTACTAAGACTAAAGGTAACTTAATAATCTAATAAGTAAGGCAAGAGTATACAATTAATTATAGCACTTAAAGCGGATTAGATAGCAATTAATATACTGCTAATAGAGGCTAGTAAGAGCATACTATTTATACTGCTAGCTATAATATAGGATATAGGCATAAGTATTATAGTTATACTATTTATTGCACTTATAGATAACTTAGTTATAAAAGTAATAGATATAGGGGTTAACTGTATCCAATATAGGTCATTAATAAGTTCAGGATAAGAAGGCATGCTAAGGGCAGTATAGTTAATTATTATTAGTATTAATATTATATTAAACGCTAAGTTTTCCGGGTATATTAACGGGTTATTATATATAGGGCTACTACAGTAAATATTTATAGATAAATATTATACTGTTATTATAGATATCGGCTACTGAGCTAAGCTTAGTAAGCTAGTAGGCTTATATTAGTTTAGCTGCCTATTAGTACTACTTATAGTAACGCTACCTATTATACTAGAGGACTAGTTCTATAGCGAGATACTAGTAAAGTTAGTAATTATAGTAAGGGATTAGATAGTTAAGCTGAACTGCTAGTATAAGGTTTAGTAGGTTAAGCCTAGGCGTAATGCTATTAAAGATTATATAGTTAAGGTAATTAAGTAGCTAGATTAGGATATAATAGGCTGTTAGAAAGGGGTTATATACTGCTAATTAAAGAGTTAATGCAAGGTAATTACTAATAAGATTAGCTATAGGTTTTATTATAGCGGTATAAGTAAGCAGGACTGTTACGAGGCCTGAATAATATAGGTAAAGGGCTATAACATAAGCTAATAGATCGTAGTAATAACCAGGTTAGGGATAGGTATTAATATTAAGGGGATTGTAGCTATAGTTTATATAGAGAAGCTATATAGGCTTATTAATTTTATATAGTAGATTAGCTAAGGAGGGCATTAGGTAAGTAAGGTAGTCTAGTCTATTATTATATATAATAGATAGCTATAATAAGAGGATTAATATTAAAGCTTTATAGATAATATTAATTAAGTATAGATAGAGGCATTTATATTAATACTAGGATATTAAAGGGCTATAATATTAGTATTTATAGATAGAGTAGCCAGTAAAACGTATAAGGATATAAATAGGGCTATACTTTATAATTAATATAAGCTGCTTTAACGGAATAATAATTATAATAAGGGTAAAGGTAAAGTAAAAAAGGTAATAGAAAAAGAGACTAAGGGAGAAAGTAAAGAAAAGATTAAAGGAGAGAGTAAGGGAGAGGCTAAAGGAAAGAGTTAGGGTAAGGGAGAGACTAATAAAAAGACTAATAGAAAGACTAATAAAGAGATTAATAGAGAGACTAATAGAAAGACTAATAGAAAGATTAATAAAAAGATTAGTTAAGGTAAAGAGGGTAATAGTAAGAGTAAGAGTAATAAAATAAGGAAAAGTAAGAGGATTTAGAAGGCATTTAATAAGGAAAAGGGAATATAAGTTAGAACGCTTTTCTAATAGTTAGATAATATTATAAAGGAGTA
>NW_023501487.1:0-67512 GCF_013396195.1 Fusarium tjaetaba
CTCCCCTCCCTCCCCCATCACACGTCTCCACTTGTCTAAGTTACCTACTTTCCACAAGGGCAGCTCTATTTCCAGCTCCCTAGCCTGGAAGTCTCTCTTTGATACATGCACGACTCGCCTACATCAACCCCATCCACTTGGCCTGCTTATATTAGACGTACAAGTACTACCATGATGACCACCACTTCCCACGATTCTCCTCAGTATTCGCCTTATTGCTTACCCTCCTTCCGCCCTGTCTCTTTCCAAAGGCCACAGCCTCAGCCTCAGTCTCTGTCTCTGTCTCTGTCTCAGCAAGAAGCCCCATACCTACATTACTCCAATATCAACAACGTAACATACGACCTTGACTTTTTCAACGTCGACAACATGGCCGCCGCAACTGCTAGTCACAGACGCCCCCATCAAGACGACTCCAGCGTCGCGCAGGCTCTTGAGATTGCTCGTGAAAGCCCTGATGGCTCATCAGACCCTACTATCAGCAAGATACTCGAGAGTGCTCTGAAACGAATCTGGTTCAAGGTGGAAATGCAACCCGACTCATATGTCATGACTCGAGATGAGTTCGCTGTCTTCAACTTTTTTCAGGACCGCTTCATCAACAGCGTCCACACCAAGAAGGCAGTGGACGCTCGAAAGCGATACTGGGACAACACTCATGCTTGATCGCCCACCGGGTCTCGTTGCATAAGACGCCTTTGTCTTCCGCATCCTTTGTTCTACTCTTCTACAAATGAAGGGCTTCTCTTGCGCATTGGGCGGCATAATACAGCTACACGGCTGAAGGATTATGAGAGACGAATTTTCTTTCCCTTTCTTACCCAACGAAACGCGACACCGAAGAGCCAGCCAGGGTTCCGCCTACACCCTTGCGCATATGAATATCCACAGACAACACGGCTTGGCCCAAACTGATGCAAACATCCGAATTTCCGACTCACTGCCCATTGATGCCTACTGCTCAGCGAAGTGGGCAAATTGATAAGAAGCGAGAGCTGAAACTTGGGGCCCGTATCAAGGACTCAAGTCCACTGCAGAAGAGTGAGGCTCATGAGCCACGAGGGAAATAAGCCAGTAGTCTGTCCCTTCTTCGCCTGGAACACTGGTTTCCCACGGTGTCTTTCAGCGACTCGTTGATGCATTCAAACTCTGCAAGCCAATGATGCCATCCGCAATGTCAAGTCATGTTGGCCAACTTGAACGGACAAGACAATGAAAGAATCGACGCCACTCACTGGGCAGCCCTGGATGATCCGCCACAACGCTCCAAACCCTGGTTCCTGAGCCCGTTAACTGAGTGGGTCTTGCCAACATCTACCAGTATCGTTCACATGGCGCCCCGCTATTCTGTTCCTTGTGGCTTCAATCTCCGAGTTTCTCTCTGATGGCTGGCGTTGTTACCGTTTCCAAATACCTACACATGCAACCCAGTCATCCTGACACTTCTCGCAGGGCTGCAGAACCAGAACCTCGTCGTGCAGTGACGAGGAGTGGCGCGGCTCTCCAACCTCGGGCTTGTGTTTGTTTCAAACTTCTTTCACAGCCAACCTGACTCGTCAAAGTCTAGCCCTCGTTGCATCGTCTTAAAACCATGAAGGATAATTCTAGCATCCACTATTTAGTCATTGCGAACTCTGTTCCTGACTCGCTGGCTCTTCGTATCCTTCACAACCGACACTTGTTCAATCCTTGATATTGTGGTATATCTCCTTGTTCGGCATCGCTCCTAGGTTCTCTGGCCTTTGCCGAACTCTTTCTTCTCTGGCTGCTGGCAGTCTCCCGTATGTTTGAAGTCGCTGCACGTACTTTCTCCCATTCTTTAATTTTTTTGTCGTGCTATGTGGTTCATTACCCTTTGGGTTATGTCGCCGTAGTCGGCAATTTTTATCTCTGTATTTTTTTTATCATACTTTTTTCGCTATTTGTTATGTCGCAAAATGCTTTGTACTATAGATATACCAGTAAGCATCTTAGCTATTCGTGTTTGGATTTATGTGTATATAGAACAATTTAGGGGATTGTGCTCTATTCAAAGGGACCATCTTATTAACTTTAATTTGCCCAAGTTGAACTCGTACAGTCATGTTATTATGTTGGTGCATCTTGTTCAATATGACGAACGATCAAATCCCTTAAAGTTTGCTTATCACCACTGGAGGAATATGGAGGGTGTAATTTAATCAATGGGAGCAAACTGGCTCGGACAGGGATATGAATGCGCGAGCGAAGAACATTACGCAGCATCAAACTCAAACGAATGACCTTATGACAGCATAATAAACGTTGAGAGTTAGTCGTGTTGGGTGTTGTGTCTTTGAGTTTGCCCTTCCATCACTAACTCTCGATAGTTCGTCACTAGCATCCGGGTGCAGCACACAGCATACACCGTTATAACCATCCATGGATACCTGGTACTTACGTGGCCAGCAAGGAGTTAACGTACTCGCCATTCTGTAGACCAGCATGAATGTGCTAGAATAGGTACGTTATGCTAAATGGGCATGTCATTAACATGTCATCTAATTCAAACGCCATCTAAAGCCCACGTATAGATCTCTGAAATATCGTTAAAGTATGAGGTCTATCTTTAACGGCGGTAACGGCGGCAGCGGGAGCAGAAGCCCCGCCGTTATATCGCCCGTGATCTTAGGCTTGGGCGTTGATCAGGCATCTCTGCCGTATTTCGCAGTGTTGGCTAGAACGTCCCACAATCGTGGCCATGATCAAACCTTGTGAATGCCGTGATCCACTGAGAAGTGCTCGAGAGACCGCCCATTATTAATGAGTTTTCTCATAAAGTATGTACCTTTGGAAGACTGTTGCAAGTGGAGACCTATCTTGGGTAAAGGTGTGGTGAATCTTGCGGTATCTCTCAGGCTACTCTAGGCAAACGTTTGTAAGGGAATGGATTGTTATGAGGCGTTTCACTTCAACATTACCTAAACCCGCCAGAGCCATATTCGCTGCCTTGGGATACATGTTCCCGGATGACGATGCGTAGGCCGATTCCTATACTCTGGCTCGGACATATTGTACGAAATCATAAGGGATCAGCATTAGAGGCTGCCGCGAGGCCTCAAACTCGAGTCCACAAAGGGGAGCTGAGCGTTTGTACAACGCCGCTTCAATAACGTCGCGCCACAAGATTGCCCTTTTCAGAGCCCAGGCATCCAGATACGGGTTGACGCTCTTGGAGCAACGTCTTGGTAGTATTACCCCCAGAGGAGGAGGGTGCACCAGGAGCTCTAGTAGTGTGCGAGACTGAATAAGGAACAGACCTACCGGTACTGGTAGCTCACTTTTTGAGCCACCGATGATCCTCTTTGCACCCTTTGATGGACACGATGAGCAGCGGCCGCTTGGCTGATTGCTTGAAGATGTCGGAGAAAGGACGTTGTAGCGCTCGCGCCAGGAAAGTATATCTCCAGACCATTAGCAGGCCTGAGCCAGACAAACTTAATCCCAGGTCTTGACCATCGTGATGCCCAGAATGGCGGACTTGACCTCCGGGGACCAGCAGGCAAAGCAAAGGCATCTAGGTCGAGGTGATGTGCATCAAATGCTTGGCTTCCCCAAACAATATCAAGAAGCCAGTTGAGTGAAACGATCTACTTTGGCATTCTGCACATGGGTGAAGAAAGTTACAGTTGCCCCAGTGGTACTAGATATTGTGTTTGCTTGCTGTCCGTCGCTTCCGGCACCAAGGACAGGTATTCCCGGTTTGAGACTGGGTAAGGGCACTTTTAGTTAAAACGTTTAGATCTCGAAATATCACTACCGACAGTCACGATCCCACTACGTATCGTGTTTTTATTATCTGATGTTGTGCGCGCAACACCTGTTGAAGCGTAGCGCAGAATCGAGGCTCGGGGAACACCTACTAACTTAAGATAGGGGCGTCTCAGAGCCAAGCCCTGTGCCATTTTCGTTGGCGGTGAAGCTTTTGGAGAGTCCGGGAAATCGGTAACTTGATGTTTGGAAACTCTAATACTCGGGGAAGCCTAGTAGAGCATGACGTGTGTGTATCAAGCGAGCGGTTATGGGGGTGAAGATGGGGGTTCCAGAAGACTTCCGGAAGAGGCAATGCGTGCCGATTCAAAGAGGGAAGTCAGGCAGTGTGAAGAGCATGACGGCGGAAGCGAGACCGAGCAAAATGGAATAACTAACTCGACGCTAAGCAACTAATAAGAGTTGCTTCACAGTTCACACCTCTCGTCAAAGGGCGCTGCTAGCCAACGCCCATGTATCCAGTACATCGAGTCCAAACCTGCCGTAAGAGGCCTAGAGAAAGGGGTAATGTCGAATGTGGAAAGTTCTCTGGTCCTGAGCCGTGAGTTTAAGCCCGATACGGCGGGGATGGGCATGAAATATTCCGAATCTGCGGTACGTAAGGACCCGAAAGGTTGGGCGAAGTTGCTAGTGATGCTGGCAAAACCTACATATGAGCGGCAGCTAGGTAGTCGGTCATTAGATTTCTGTTAAGTGGCCGCGGACATGACATGATTAACAAACTTTGTGGGTGAGCCCAGTGACTCGGTATGTGGGAGCAACGCCTTTTAGTGAATCGAAGCGGTGAGCAGTGACACCGCCGCGCTACTGAACCTACCAACAAGGCATGACATTTCCAAGCTGTTTCTTCAATGCCTACCTACTTATCCGACTGATGAAGTTGATGAGGCTCTTTTTTGCTGTGAATCATGACAGCGGATCTACCCAGGTATCCTGGTCCGCACAAGGGACTGACAGCTGCAGCCAGGGTGGCCTTGTCCAATAGCGAGCGAGCAGCGATGGGTGTTGCATTGAGGGGAAGAATTACGAGGGATGGATGGATGGCGTAAAGTGATGTTGACCTGGGCTGCTGCTACCAGTCAATTTGGCGCTATGCATGCCACTGCACTGACCGCCCTTTTCTAATAAACGATGTCTTGCAGCTGACCTACCTCGGTAGCTATGACATGCATCTTGGGCCTTGGTTTTTCAGATTGCCGTGAAATGTCGGGGTTCGTGATCCACTAGATAGGCACTAGATAGGTTTCGTTCAGTCTTGCAGATCCATGGAACGGCATCCGGCCCATCCAAAACACAGCGGTAGCACTTCTTTTACATCTGGGGGTATGCATGTACTGTTTCTGAATCAAGCGCCAGCCAAGCAGTCAACCCCAACGTCATGGGCAATCTAGTTACCCAGTTGGTTACTGAGTTCACAAGAAGATATGTTTGATGTTTCAACCAGCTGAGCGACAGCAAGCCCTACCCGTCTCAAGCTGAGTGAAACAGTGAAAGACACAATTCGGGCTAATAGGCGAACGTTAGACCTGAAGATGGTTTAACGGGGCAGCCAAGCCGCGAGAGCGGTGAAGGGTGCGCAGTAGCGAATTGCTTCGTTTTGTCATGCTGTGTTCATCCCATGGGTGTTTTCTCGAGCCGGCCGGTTGGAAAGGCAAAGACGCCACCGAGATTTGACAGCCAGATGGCCTTGATGGCGTAAAGATGTTTCGATGAGTCCGAGAGGATGGAAAAGCCCATGTCAGATAGCAGTGCAAAATTCAATTCAGTGGCCCAGAGTCATAATGGCTTTACGATGGCTAGCTGAAGACGGAGGATGTCGAAACCTTGCCTAAGCCATTTATTTGGCTGAAGGCGAGATTTGGTATGTATGCACCTATCCTGAGACAGGCATAGACGATCGGACGATGCTGGGTTGTGGTTTTGAGAATGATCAAAAGTTTGAGTAGCTACTAGGTAACTATACTATGCCTTGGTAGGTATGCAGATGCGCTCAGACATCGAGAACTTCAACCAATGGATGGATGGCGGGGAGGGCTGGGATCGATTACTGGGAGCGGGAGGGACGGAATTACCCTTGTTCTTGTTGCACCATGTTCGAGACTGGTGATTTAGGTAGCAGATTGATTTCTTTGGAGCTTAGTAGAATTCCTTGAGAACAGTAATAGTAGCTAATCGTTGCATCTGATGTATGATTCTGTCTTATGATCATCACCTGTCATATTCCCGAGCACGGCCACGGCACGTGTTAGCCGCCCGTAATCAATCACTTCCGCGGACTACCTGATAGTTAAGTGGTCTAGCTCTTGTCCACCTATAACTCAGCCTACCAACCTTATTTACATCTGTATACCTCCGCCTGGTTCACCTGGCAACCGTAACCACCATGATTGGTGTCATGCGACTATAGGGCACAGCACAGCATGGACTTTGTTTGGCCAAAGAATGGACCAACATGCAGAGCTTTAAGCTTTGAGCTTTGAGCTTTGCTGTGAAGATATATGAACCGCTCATTACACAGCTGTTTGAGAAGAATGCAGCAAACATATGATCCAATCGACGATTTTTTTTCCTATTCAAAGTCAGACTGGCTCAATGCCAGCGGTTATGGAATGTCAACTCTCATCTGTAGGGCATGCGTGGTTTTGATTGGTTCACGCCGAATGGTTACCGTTGGTGATGATGCAACAGAAACTTTGAATTGCTCAAACGTCTGCAAAAGAATTGTATGAGAGTCGTCTGAGAATCTGGTTTTATGTAGTAGCGTATTCGTATCGATAATAACCGGGCGGTGAGAACAAAAATAATTATGTGAGAGTTTTAAACATACATAACGTAGATGATGCCCTTGTCCCCTGCAACAGCTCAGCTACCTACCCTTGCTGAGTTTATTCAGTGTGTCAACGGTTGCTTGGGCAATGCGCCAACAACGATATAACCCACCACGACCCTATCGCCAGACGCCTCGAGCACCGCATCAAAACGACTCAACTCAACTCCACATGTAAGGTATCCTCCACCAAATATCGCAGCCTTCTGAGGTAAATAGACATCTTCATCCCCGCATTGCTCCAGCTTTGCTGTCGATCAATCATAGGTCCAGACTGCCTTTGCAAATCACCACTTCCAACACTCGGATCAACTCCTTGGACAAGGTGCACAACCATAGCGTGTGCAGTCGCTTCGGCATCTGTAATAGTGCCAGTGCCACGGCTGTTGTGCTACTACTACTGTTATACACCTCGTATCAACCTTAGCAAGCACTGCGATCCAGCATCCGTTGCCCACCATGCGATACAACCTCATCCAGATGATCCTGCGCAGCGTCGCTCTGCTCATGACACTCCTCCTAACGGCTCTCATCGGCAACGTCATGGCGTCAAATATCGACGCCGCAGGCTCTGCAACGGCTGCCGTCAACTTTATCATGTTTATTGCCATTGTCTGCTGGATCGTTTGCATCATTGGCCTTCTCGCTTTCTTTGTTTCAGCTCTCGACAAGCCACTCATGCAGCTACCATTGGATGGCATAGCTGTTCTCTTCACCTTCATCGGTGCCATTGTTCTTGCGGCAAAGCTGCGTGTCGTCAACTGCGGAGATATTAACCCCAAAGCTCTGCCTGGAGACTGGATCGCCTGGGGCTCAGGGAGTGATGAGGGGCGGTGCCGTCGACTGCAAGCAAGCACTGTCTTCATATGGTTCCTGTTCGCCTGCGTATCTGGGAGTCTCCTTTTGACCATCAGAACTGCACGCAATCAGTTCGGCTCTCTTCGCAGTGCCGCTTCACGGCCATCAATGTCTCAGATTTCTTCTAGCGTCTGATGAGCACTAAACACATCAGAAACCCATAACATAACGGCTCAGCCGTATTAATGGGGCCCGGTCATGATCTTGTTGGTTCTTTGCTCTAGTACCATCAGCGCAAGCGTCATGGCCACAAACTCTGTGGAACACGATGTATGTGCTTCCCTGAGCTCCGTTACACCAAAACCGCCCTAGGGCATCACCGACTCTTGAGTGCCGGTATCAAGTTGCATTAGGATATAGAGAGCGTTCAGCATTAAGGATTATTATACCAGGATTGTTAGATGTATTAGTATTTTGGAAGGGGAGTTGGGACGGGTAGTTTATTCAGAACAGGTGTTGGATCAAGGGCAACGATCATGCAGCAAATGAAAGTTTAATATACGGACGGCTTTGGTTTTCAGTGATATCTGGTTGTTAGCACAATGGGTTCGTGCTAGGGTCTCTTGGTTGACAGGAGGAATAAAACAAGCGTGTTTGAAATCATATATTACTGAAAGAAAGAAAACATATGCATATTTACACCCCAACACCTTATGAAAGCCATGCATATTACTCAGGTCATCCATTCATATCGAGATCGGATCGTCTGGTTCGAAGTATGTCTATAACGTTGCCGCTGTTTCCACAACGCCCGCCGCCTTGAAGGTCGCCTTATTTGTCAATCGAATATCGACGTTATGGGCCCACTCCATGTATCGTGACCAACCTAACAGCAATTGGTTAGAATACTCCTCATCTTGGATAGATGGTGATATAAGCAAGTAAACAAATTACTCACTCCAATAGGCGAATTTGCGACCAAAGTATTTACCCATCCAGGGCACAATCATCATTGTCAGTATCAACTGTAGTTGTTCGAGGCTGCGCTCCCACTCCGCTTGAGCATCAGTGTCGGAGGTATCGGAATATATGTCGTCGGTAGATATGGATGGGAGCGAGTCCAGATCGTCCTTGTCATCAGACATGGAAGCATCATGGAGGTCAACAAGGGAGGAGTCGGCGGCCATGTTGACAGTTGTTACGGGAGTAACCTGAGTACAGATTCGCTCGGCCAATGCAGCTCGGGATATGTCTGTAGGCCACAAGGCGTTGAGGATATCTTCGGAGGTCGTGAATGGCGGGTATTGGGCGTCAGGTTGAGTGGTGGTTGGCTATCAGAGTAACTTCTTTGTTCAGAGACTGCTGAGTCCTAAGGATACAGGAGTAAACGGAGACCGCTACCGTATCTTCAGATGTAATTGCGTTGCGTTGCGACGAGCAGCAATGGAACCTCCCGTCGATCGAGATGATTGATAGTCGTTAGGATGTAAAGGCCGTAGGTAGTCGCATCGGGGCCCGGAGCTAGGCTCCGACAGGAACTGGGGGAGCTCTGACAAGCTTCCCAATTGATTGGGTGCGGACCACTTTGTAAAGCATCACGTGGGTATCCCCGTGACTCCCTATCGTGAAGCTTGGGGGCCGCCTGCGCTATGGTTTGGGCTCTGGTTGACTCAAGGTATCGCTCACCCGGCCCATGACGTTGGACTGATCTCCCTCTACATCCTAAACCCACAACTAAATCCATCAGAAGAAGCATACCAACAGCGCGCGCAAACTCTGCGATCCAAGAATATAAACGATATATCATTGCGCGAGAAGCCCCAAGCCAAAGATCTTCGCAGTACCTTATACGAAGAAGCCGCCCATTTGCGACACCCACATCCAGCAAAAAACCCCAATAAACCAGCAACCGGCCATTAACGGAAAAAATCAAGAAGCAGCGCAGCCACATAGCAATCATGGAGGGCGAGGTGAGTGACAAGCCTGCAGCAAATTACACATACCTGTATAATTCCTTCCTACCAACCCTTATTGAAGAGGCTGCTGGGACATGACACGAAATACGACCTACTACATATACCTACCTACCTACCTACCTACCCACTACCATACAGGCCTGCCTGGCTTTGAGGTTCAAATGTTTAGGTTGTGCCATGCTTTTCATGGCGTGTCTTGTACCCTCTGGACCACACAGGCCCAATCTTTTACCCCTCCAAAACCCTCGAATGCCTCATCAACGAGCCTATCAGGTCCCTCTTATCGCCTTTTAACCCCCACTACGTCTTGTTGGTGCGAAAGTACCTCTGGTATTGTCGACACCACTTTCTGGAGGGAAGCAGGCGATTCGACATTGGATCGATTTATTTTACTGTCTAGGCCTTTGACTCACATTTTCCCAACCGCCACCTTCACATCATCATCTATCCTCCACAGCCACAAAAATAACACCGCGTCCCTCAATCGAATTCTTTACTAACCTCTTTATTCTTTTCGTTTTATTTACAGGTACCAACCGAACGCAAATCACGCAAATCCGTTGCCTTCACCGACGAACAAGTTGTTGTCGACGCTGACGGTTCAGTGACCATGGTTAACGCTACCGAAGAACCCAAGGATTCGGCTCAGTCCCATACGCCTCGTACGCCGCCGCTTTCTGCCGCCCTTGAGTCCTTTACTGATTCGCAAACGACAGCCGCTGAGGACCTTCCCCCAGCTGAGGATGGTGGTCTCGACCTTTCCCTGCTCAAGAAGAAGAAGAAGAAGTCAAAGAAGGTCGACGATGCCGATGCCGACGCCGACGCTGCCCCCGCTGACGATGCTACCCCCGCCGAGGATGGAGGCCTTGACCTGACTCTGAAGAAGAAGAAGAAGAAGAAGGCCCCCAAGGGCGACGATGATTTCACCAAGCAGCTCGAGAAACTTGAGCTCAAGGAGGGCGAGGAAGTTGAGGAGGTTCCCCAGGAGCAGGAGGGTGATATGAACGAGGGAACCGGCATTTGGGCTCACGATGAGACCAAGACCATCGGCTACAGCATGCTCCTTTCCCGCTTCTTCCACCAACTCACCGAGAGAAACCCCGACCACACTTCCCCGGGAACCAAGAGCTACAAGATCCCTCCTCCTCAGTGCATGCGAGAAGGCAACCGAAAAACCGTCTTTGCCAACATCGCCGACATCTCTAAGCGTATGAAGAGAACAGAGGAGCATCTTACTGCCTATCTTTTTGCCGAGTTGGGTACCAGCGGTTCCGTTGACGGAAGCCGAAGGTTAGTCATCAAGGGTCGTTTCCAGCAGAAGCAGATCGAGAACGTTGTCCGAAAATACATCAGTAAGTTTTTGCACTTTTACGACTGCGGGTTTCTGTTTGCTAATCATCGCCTCTTTCAGTCGAGTATGTCACCTGCAAGACCTGCAAATCTCCCGACACCGAACTCAACAAGGGTGAGAACCGTCTTTACTTCATCACCTGCAACAACTGCGGCTCCCGACGAAGTGTTACCGCTATCAAGACTGGTTTCTCCGCTCAGGTCGGCAAGCGAAGAAAGATGCAGGGCTAAGCTTCTCTACGATCTTCTCTTCCTTTCGATACTGCCCCGCCCGTTGCCAACAAAATTCTTGGCCTGTAGTTTTGGGGAGGGCATATAGCTTGGCAGTGTTCAGTTCTAACTATGCAGTTGAGTCTATGCTGCAAATGAGCGGCTTCTTTCTTCAGCTGTGTAGTCTCGATGACGGATGCATTTTTTGGGTTTTGCTCTAGGCATTGCCAATGGCCGCCTATTCCGCAAATTATGGTCTTTGGGGTCAAAAGGAGTGATGCTGGACCGTACAACGGGTACCGGGCTGATGATGTGGCGTATGGATTATGTACATGATGCCGAAATGAATCAAGACTGCAGCCAAAACCACAAGTCGCTTATACAGGAGTGACAGCAATGAAGATGCGTATTTAAATATGTTGAGTACCATGGTTTTATAAAGACGTGAGGTAGGTGTGTACACAAAAAGTATGCAAATATATTACATACCGAAAGGTCTTTATTAACGCAAGAATGGCGTATTTCACACGCCTTGATGTGGTAATCCTACCACGAATTCACCCCTTACTCCTATCTCTGGAAATTTGAGAACTAGTATTCACACCACTAGGGTGTGAGAAACAGCTTGTACATAAAGGAGAAGCTCTGTAGCAACAGACGATTTCCCTCAGACGCAAATAAGTACATAAAAACGATGCCCCGGTTATTCCCCTAGGCCAACAATAAAACCCCCCCTTTTTGCTGTGCATGTATGCGTGTTGCGTAGTAAAGTGTGTAGAAGTCATCTGCGTTGATATATGCCGTAATCATAACATTGGCAGCCATTCATGTCTTAATGCCTCTTGGGGCATACCTTGAATGAGCCTTGTACTGTACAAGTGAGGAAAGATATGAGAGAGTGACGAGTCGAGCATCAACCTCCCCAGCAGCTGGCCCAGAGCTGCCCATGAGAATTGGCGAGTTAGCTGCCATAATCGAATATTGAGCCACTCATTACAGTATTGTGCTCAGCAACTTGGGGGGCGGCAGCATTCTTAGTGGCGTTATCCAGCGTGCTGTCTAGCTCTACTCGAGCGGCTTCGAAGGTAGAACGGACCCATTCACCGAGACGATGCTTCTCCACATGCTGATGGAGAATCTTGTCCTCCAGCTTCATGATATCGATCAGCTTTGTCCTGAAAGATGTCTCAAAATCGCGGAACCGGCGGTCGAGGTTCTCGGTAAAAGCACCGAGAGCCTCGTGCGGAGATAGAGGTCGGAAAGGCTCATGTGGATCTTCTGTATTCAAGTCAGAATGTGTTCCCTAGAAGTTAGATAAACATTTCACTTACGGAAGCTGATGCAGTCGGTTAGCATTGAATAGAGCTCAGTCTCTGCCAATCTCTCAACCACCTGACGATCATCCTTGAGCTGTGTGTCGTTGATCTTGGCCCAATCATCGCGTATAAATAGTCTCCTCCAGATCATCCGCTTAGCCTCTTTGACCTCGTCACTGTGACAGCTACTCTCGGCGACCAAAAGAGCTAGCCAGAATGGATTTGGAATCTCAGCGCGGGACTCAGGCTTCAGGTAAATCATAGTCAGGAGGTCAATGAGTGTCATTGCGTCCAGGGCCTCGTGCTTTAGAAGCCGCCTCATGCCATCTTCAAATATCTGATGCTGGGCCTTCTGACGCCGTGGTATGTTCATGCTATGAACTTCCATTGCGAAATTAAGCGCTGCTGCGTCATCCACAGCATCGTATGTGCTGGGGAGAACCTGGTTATATAGTTGATCTTGGATCCTGATGGCAACTAACTCTTGGTCGACTTTCTTGAGTTTCTCCTCGGCACGGGCCTCGTCAGCGTTCACCTTGAGGCCACCCGAACCAGTTTTCTTGTCCTCGAGCTCAGCAAGAAGAGCAAGCTTTCCGAGACTTAACTCAATCTTCTTGTTCCACACTTGCTGTTCCTTGGTAAGTGCGAGGGTCACGAGAGTGTCTGCGCTATGACCGACGTCTTTCTCTTGCTGCACATCGTTGATCCACGATATTCGCGCCAGTTCAGGCTTGCTACGCAGAAACTGGGTCTTATAGCCCAACTTGTCGAGATCGAATTCCAGGACAGCCTCAACGCCGTGTTTTTGGAGCAGGAACTCGTATGCCGGGAATGCAAATGACTGGCCGTAGACGGAAAAGCTGCTCTCCAGCTTGGTCTTCTTGTTGTCTCTCAGTCGTTTAAAGGTTTGCCTGTCAACAAGTGACAAGTCTGGCTCAGCAAGGCGATCTTCGAGCATTTGGATATGATCCAACAAAATTATAGGGAGAGCACGGAGGCATTCATGCTTCTCAGCGATAGAGGCTCCCTCTTCCCACCTGCCTGACCGCGCTAGGGCAAGGGGCTTCTCAAATGAACTCGTCTTGTATAGCTTGGCAAATTCCTGCGACATGGTCTTCAGCTCAGGGCGCGTTGCTGACCAACGGGCATATTCCAGAACCGAAGTGAGCATCCCATCGACAAGTGTTGGCATTTCTTCGAAAATCTTGGACTTCACCTTATGGTCCGGCTGATTTGAAGCCCTGGCCGGTTCACCTGCATCTTGATCCTTAAGCAACCATTGATCTGCGAGATCGACCAGACGTTTAATGTTGTTGGCAACGAAATGAGAACCAGTCCATGGCTCGGGAAGGTCGTCGTATCCGTCGCGAAGAATACCTAGGCGCAGTTCTTCGAAACCAAGACCATAAGCGCTTAAGTTGTTCTTTCGGAAATCGAGCGCTGCGACATGCGTGCAAGTGTTGATTTGGATAGCTTCGTGGAGCATGGCAGTCAGCTTGGCCTCGTCAAGCAAATGCTCCCTATAGAGCGTCTTGATGACTTGATACGCCCAAGCTACAAGTATCTCGAGACGGAAAACATCCCGAGTAAACCAGTATCGAACTCGATCAACTTCACCAGCCTCAGCAACAGGGTTGTGTTTATCATCTTGGTGAATGAACTCGACAATATAACCAATAAGGCTCTTCTTGGCATTTGCTGGTCGTGATGTAGTGAAGGCTTCGTGTCGTTTCCAGAGCAATGTAGCCACATGCATCTTCTCGGCATCATATAACAAGCTCCAACGTGTCTTGCGATCGAGGTCTGCCCCCATAATCTTAAGCTGAGCTATCAATCTTTCAAGTGCAGTCGATCGAGCTCGGAGATTGTCCTCTAGCGAAGCTGGGAGAGTAGAGATAAAAGGAGTGTTTGAGCTCAAGATCTCGTGGCTAACTTCCAGTGCAGCGTGGGCAATTTCTTCGTTGGAAAATTTGATTTCTTGTCGTCCGTCGAAAACCAGAGGATTGTCTTGTTTGACGCCGTAGAAGACGGCCTGTTCGATCTTGCTCTTCGCAGAAACCTTCAGGGGCTTGTCACTAGCAAACTTATCCACGTCAGTTGTCACGATTCGCACTACGCCGGCACCTCGAACCATCAGAACCACAGCGGGATTCTTCGTCCTGGGTCGATGAAGTCGATGCTCTTCATGGCTAAGGGCAGGCGAAACTTCTTCAAACCCTGAGCCTATGATTTCGTGTACATCGTCTTCGCGGAAATCAACAACATCTTCGAAAGCGGCAGGTAAAATGTGACTGTCGGTTTGGAGCTGTGACTCAGGAGACTGTGGTGGGACAGCAATTGATGCGATGACAGTGGCGCGATCGAAGACGATGAAAGCAACCAGGGCAGGGCGAGGAAGATATAAACGTGGCCGTGCGGTCTCGGAGGGTGAGGATGGTGCACTATATGAGGTTATGGGACGAATCATCCCTATTTGGCATCCTTGGGGCGTCAGGATAGCTTCAACTAAAGCGTAGCGAGCCGTGCTTCGCAAAGTCAGGCTGACAAGTATCAGAAGATGCTGTACGGAGGAATCGTCGGTGGCCATAGCCTCGCTGAGCCTACTCAACTCAAGGTACTTGGATTCCAAGCCCTTTGGCACGTAAGTGAAATCAACTGCCTCGAAAGAATCATGGGGATATTCCTGAGATGCAGGATCTGTCTCCTGGAGCGCGGCGATGATATTTTCACGCACGTCTGCGTCGCCGATCACCTCGTTATGGCCTCCGCGGTGGACTCTCCATGCATGCAGTCGGCCTTTGCTGGTGAGGGCCACAATGTTTCTCTCGCCTGTTCGCGAGGATCGGTCCGCACGGACAGCTGCAACATCTCCTTTGAGAGACAAGTGTTGAAAAGCATGTCGAATACTGCCGAAGATTCCACCTGTGGAGGGCGACAGGCTGTTGCGGAGAAACTGTACAGAAATGGCAGGGCGGCCTTGGCCGTCACGAACATTCATGTAGGCAAGGCGACCAGAGTTGAAGGTGAGAATGAATCCGGCGGATTCGGCGTTCGTGATAGCCACAACCTTTTCCCCAGTCTGCATTCCCGATATAGTGTACTCGACTCCAGTCCGGTCCTTCTTCATGAAGACAAATGTAGCCGCGCTGGCAATTGACTCCCAATAGACGACTTTTCCACTACCTCCCATGACCACAACCAGACCAGGTTCCGCGGACGACGCAGACGGCGATACGAGGCATCCTACAGGAAGGGAATCGTTGGGTTTGGACGTTGATGGGAGGTTGAAGGAAAAGGTTTCGGGTGATTGCGATGTAGATGTATAGGGCCAGACAAGGGCGTGTGTTTGGGTGAGAGAAAGAGCATAGCCTGTGGAGAAGATGTCGGCAGTTTGGTAGGCTGTGATGATACGGATGAGTACGCTCTTGAGGACCAAAGTTGTGGTATTCAGACTTACGTGACCAATCTGTACGAATCCTGTCAGGCAGAGCTGGGAGTTTGCTGACGCTGTATGCGTTTGTGCTTGTCTGGATAGTCTCACTGTTAATATGCAGCATCATCGAAACAAAGAAAACATCAATTCTTACCAAAACAAGACTTCCGTCGCCTTTGTTAGCGGCGCGGTCGCCATGCTTTGCCTTCTTCGCGCGAACATTCAATTCCTTGCGCAGCACTGGGCTGGGGCTCTCAGGAGGAGGCTCGATGTTTTTGTTTTTGTTTTTGGCGGGCAGAGTTGTGACCTTGGCATCGGTCTTTACCTCGATCATTTCCTGCTGGGCATCGGGGTTGACAAAAGTCTGCTCTGTCAAGGGAACCCTCTGTCTCTTGGCTTTTGGCTGCTGAGCGACATGTTCGGAGCTCAAGGGACGTTGGCGGCGGCGTGAACGAGTTGCCGTCGCAGGGCCACCCTGAGCGACAGATGGAGAAAACATTTTGGGTGGATCGCAAACTGGACACGGAAGAGGTCGATGTCGATGGTTGTATCTTTACAAAGAAAGAGGTCGCGAAATAAAACGTGTGGTGTTAAAATGGCGATGGAATCAGCCGCGTGGTCATAGAGGCATCTTGCGGCGTCAACGTGACGGATGATCGTGATGGATCGTTGACGTGAACGGAAGAGTGTGAGCGGTGGACTTTGTGATGGATGGGATGGATGGAGAGAAAACTGGCGCGGCCGATGTGCTGGTCGAAGCCTGTAGAGAGCAGTGACGAAGCGTGTATCGGGAGCCAATCGAACAAAAAAGCTGGCTGGTTAACCTAGCTACGGAGTCTGGCGCGCTATGATTGGCTCAAAACTGGACGGTGCTTTCTCGAGGTGTGCTAGAGCTGCTACTATGAGCTGGCATTGCCTTGAAGCCCCCTGAAAGCTTCAGTTGGTCCGTCCCACAGCTACCAATCAGAGCCTTCATGTCCAGCCGCTAGTCTTATGTACCCCACTGGAGATCGCATGCAGAAGGTTTGTTGCAGAGCCTCTGTTTAAGGTACCTTTTGGCTTGTGGTACCTTACCTTAGTCAGAGCTGAGCTCGAGACAGCGCCTTGCGCTCAAGTATTTTTGGCCTCTCGATACATTCATTCTCATGTACTCCAACTCGACCTTGGGTTTGTGTGCAAACAACCATCATGAATGAATTGATTCTTTCTATTCGGGTCACAAACGCATCTAATCAAATTATAAAGGTTTTCTATTTTTTCCCCTTTTTACTGATGATTTCCTTGCGAACATCCTGCTATCTTACTACACACGGAGGACCTTGATGTAGTATACTTTGCTGGGACATTGTTACAGAAGAAGTCTTAGGGACAAAGAAAGCTTGAGACCTCAACAGGGGATGCCGAAATAGACTTCCAATTTTCCAATTTTATAGTAGTTTAGCTAAGTCTTTCTGCCATTTGGGGTCAATGTTCCTGGTTTCTTATATCCCCTGGGTCAGGTAGTTTAGGTATCAGGCAGGTCACTGGTAGTCTCATAGGCAGGGTTCGCAATTATGTCTTTCACCAAACCATGCTGTGATTAGATCTGGTTATGATGAGATGCCTTGATGAAGATTGCAGGCATAGTAGATACAGTGCGGTTCTTGATGTTATGGATGCATATACCTAGAACTTTTTGAACTGTCTAGGCTGTCCGGGATATACCGTCCTCCATTGTAACTCTTATGTCTCTAGGGTAAGGCACCTAAATTTAAGTCGATGATGCACATGGCTTTTCCGATCTGATAACGGCCGAAACGAATAGATGATCGTGAAATTCACCAATCGCCACATGGCATAACGCCCAACGGTTTCATCTTCACTCCAACGCACAGTTTCCAGGTAAAATTAAAAAGGTTATATCTCTACCAACGTCTGCATCCACAAGATTAAAGCCTCAATCTCCAGCGAAACCACGTGGCCAGCAAAGATCCTGTTAAATGCCTACCCTACGCCGAACCCGCTAGATCCATCTACTTATTAGCTCATCATTCAACCTTCATGGTGACAGGCTGATAAAGACCTGAAAATGAGACGGTTTTCCACAGCGGTAGTCATAACTGATCCACTCGTCAAGTATCAGGCTCATGTTGCCGCTGGCCTTTACGCCCCTGACCCGTCTCAACATAGGCTCGCACGGCACTTACACAAGATATACAACCGAATCAAAGACTACACTCCCCAGGCAGAGTATCGCCAGCGCCTGAATCAGGTAGCCCGCCTTACAGAGGCAAAGCCCAAGGAAGAAGTAAAAGACGATAGTGGAAATATCCTTGCGTTACGGAATCACTCGATATGGCGGAACCCACTGTTCAGGCACCTCCTCTCGACACCCGAAGGAAAAGAGAGTCTTGCTTTGACACGGACACTCACAAACCACGAGTCTGCCATCGAGATAGACTCACCTCGGGGATTATTCTTATCAGGAGAAGTTGGTACTGGAAAGTCAATGCTCCTTGACTTACTCGCTGATGGCCTGCCTACTGAGCGGAAGAGGAGGTGGCACTTCAATACATTTATGCTATACACTATTTCACAACTAGAGCAGCACCGAAAGACAACTTCTAGAGCCAGTGGAGGTGAAACAGACTACTCTATCCTATGGATGGCAAAAAAGCTGGTCGACGAATCCCCAATCCTCTTTCTTGACGAATTTCAATTGCCTGATAAAGCAGCCAGCAAGATTCTCAGTCATCTTTTCATCTCATTCTTTCAGCTTGGCGGTGTACTTATTGCATCCTCTAACCGTATGCCGGAGGAGCTTCAAAATGCAATTGGAGTTGATTACACGCCCGCACCGACAAGGGGACTGATTCGCAAGTTCTTTGGCAGTGCAGTTCGGGCCCGAGGGGAGCTATATGGATCTACCAGCGACTTCGCAAACTTCCTTGAAGTTCTGAAGGCTAGATGCGACTTTTGGCAAATGGAAGGAGCTAGAGATTGGCGAAGAAGGGAGGAAACGATCAGTCCGCAAGCTGTGACTGGAGATGCTGTCGAAGGTGAAGCCGGCGATGAAGCCGGCATGCAAGAAGTGCTTACTCAGGACAAGTCTGAGTCTGGAGCAAAGAAGCCAGTCAACTATTACCTATCCAAAGGTGAACAGGACCAATGGCGAGAACGAGTCGAGTCGGCTGTGGCGTGGACGGGGCCTCAACCATTGCCATGGGAGCCATCGATTATAGTGGTATATGGTCGACAGGTACACACCCCTAGACATTACAACGGCATTGTATTATGGGACTTTGAAAGCCTTGTGGAAACATTCGGCCCAGCTGATTACATCACAATGGCCTCTACTTACCATACCTTCATCATTGATAATGTTCCCATTCTCACGCACGCAAAGAAGAATGAAGCTCGGCGTTTCATCACGCTTTTGGATGCTCTATACGAAGCTCGCTGCAAACTGATAATCCGAGCTGAAAACCCACCAGATACTCTCTTCTTCCCAAAGATGAAGACCCCTGCGATTGACAAGACAAACAGCGCAAACGAGCTAGACAACCTCATATCCGAAACAATTGCCGAAGTCTATCAAGATCAAATGTCTCCATTCCGACCGAATGTTGCTTATTATGACACAAAGTCGAGCACCTCCTCATATGATCCCGACCAGGACTCTGATTTTGGAATACAAAAGAAGGCGGTTGATTTTGCAAACACCAGTGCTTTTACTGGAGAGGATGAGCGTTTCGCGTATAAGCGAGCAACCTCTCGTCTATGGGAACTGTGTAGTGCACAGTGGCATGCCAGGACAGGAGATTGGTGGCAACCACTACCTATCGAGGCTCGGCACTGGGAGGGAGGTGAAATCTCAAAGCGCCTTGAACATAAGATCGGCGCTAAGCGACTGAGCGAGAATGAAGGCATGGGCCAAAGTTTGGAGGTTGAGGAGATGGCTGGGTTATCAAAATGGAGGGTCAAGGATCTCATGAACTCCGACAAGAGAGCGTAGAGCAACACCACCCTGCTGAATAACACAGAAGATATGCATACAGTTACTCGAAAACAAACAGACATAACTCATTCCGTAAAAAATCAGTTGCCCATGCAAGAGCAATACCTAGGTAGTCTATGACCGGATATACCGTTATGCTAGACTCCAAAACGCCATGCACCTGTATCTTGCTTGGTCTACTCATACACTACCCATTCCAAGCTCAACTTAGAGGTTTGTAACGCCCGGGGTCCAGCCCTCTCCTATCCTCTTCATGTCATCAGCAAACTTGCGACTGGTGATCTTCTTGCCCCCTCTCCCGCCTAGGGGAGCATGCTCGTCCGGGTCATAAAATGGGTTCTGTAACAACTTGACATATGCATGCTGCATGGCGCGAAACACGGGCTTAAGCTCAGCGTCGCGTAGGCCTGCAGCAGCGCCCCGACTTGCAGCTACCGGGGCATTGCCATCGACACGCCGACCGCGCATATCGACAAGACAGACCATTCGGACGCCTGTGTTGGTCTCGAAGCCGTAGGCGGCAAGGCGGTCATCGACAGCGTGGAGAAGCCCAAAGTCTCCCGAGAGGCCAACCCCCGAGACTGCGTTGGTCTTTGCGCGCAGATCAAAGACATCGATGGTGGAAGAGAGCAGGAGGGAGAACTGGAGAGGTGTGCGAATCGGAGCAAACGTATTTGTTACTGGATCGAGCGAGGGGAAGATCGAGATATGGAGGGGGTTGTTCTGTGTGTAGCCATGGCGCGTCAGCGGATATTCAGTGAGAACCATAGCAATTTGGTGTTTTATACTAACATTTCGGCCGATAACGCCTAGGCAGGCGATTGAAGGTATTGCGGTGGACATGGTTATCACAGCTTGTTGACGAAGATGAAGGTTGAAAGAGGAAGCTCGGCTTAGTGGGAGCCTCCATGCTCGCTTGGTGCCTGCGGGCAACCTTAACTTGTAATCCCCACCAGTCTCTAAAGTCAACATAATGAACACTCTGTAATGCAAATGAATATTTAGATTGTAGTAGATATGAGATTCATTTCTGTTCTCAATACTGGAAATGTCTATTCTAGTTATAGTCCCAAGTTGGAAGCATGATGAGGCGGCTGGAGGCTGGAATGTCTCTCTTTAGTTCGATTGTCTGAAACCGGCCATCAACTGAGAAACCATTAATTATCCCCTACATACATGGATGTCTATTATTCTTCACAGGATGGGTAACTGAACAAAGTCTTCAAGTACGTATATAGCACTGCTTGGTACCCATATGTTTATGCTGTCAAAACAATTCAATAATCGTGAAAATTCATAATCGCTTGCTTGATGCAGCATATCCCACCCTATCAACACACACCCCGAATTCATAATAGGTAGTGAATAGTTCCCAATAAAGAACTATGTGACGACTCTCGAGGCTTGTTCAGCCGTCTCATATATCCCTGGCACAACCAAGCTCGTGCTTTTACTCCGAATACTCATCATCTTCCATGAGATTCGCCGTATCTTCAAGCCCCCTCAGAACCTCCTCAACCTCGGATGGATCTGTAATAGCCCATACGCCCCCTCCCTTCACAAGGTCCTTGCCACGCATGCCGACCTCTTTTCCGACAAGATTACGGCCGACCTTTCCAGGTCCGACGCCCACCCATCGTCGTATGCGCGCCTCTTGATCTAGGTATTTGATGCTATCCCACCAACGAACTGTATCCAGACAGCCGCGGGCCAGCAAATCCTTGAGTTCCTTCTTACAGCAGACTGGCCGCGCAGATACGTTGCTCACGATGGGCAATTTGCCTGGGAACGTCACAACGTTCTCCTTTTCGCGACCCTTCACCCTGCTGGGTTCTTCTAAGAGCTGGCGCATTACGGTGACTGCTGGTTGCATGATGGGACTGTGGAAGGGACTGTCGGCTTTGAGACGGACGGCGCGCGGGTCGTAGCCAAGGAATTGACGGACATGGGCGATAAGCGTCTTTATACGCTCGATATTTCCACTCAGTACAATCTGATTCTTGCTGTTTATGTTGGCTATCAAAACTTGTTCAATCGGTGGCAGGTCGGCCTGGTCTTCAGCTGAGATGTTGACAAACTCTCGAATGGCCTGAATCAGGCTGTCCATGTGTTCCGGGTGAGATATAACTGCCACCATGCCATACTCACCACCATACTTTTCAATCGCATGTTTCGTGGCGTCCGACATTGCCTCTGCCCGTTTACGAACGAGGTGTAAACTGTCCTGGAAGGAGATGTAGCCGCCCGCGACGACAGCGGCAAACTCACCCAGTGAGTGTCCCAGCGTCACATCAAAGTGGTCGGTGACTTTGAAGTTGAATTCGCGTTCGAGGATGCGCAGGATGAAGATGGACGTAGCCATGATGGCCGGTTGCGCATTAGGTGTCTCAGTAAGAACCTTTGATGGCCCGTTCTGAATTATGTCGGAGAGCTTGTAACCCATGTATTCGTCGATCTCGTCTCGTAACTGCGATGCCGTCGAAGGGAAAGCCTCGAGCCATGGATTCAGCATACCAACCCGCTGAACGCCCTGGCCGGGGAAGAATAGGGCTGTCCTGGTGCCGCCGCGATGTGTAGAACGCCATCTTTGCTGTGACAGTTGATGCTTTGGTTGTTGTTGCTGGTGTAAAGCCTGCAATGACGGTCGACTTGGGCTTTGTGGGAAAACGGGAGAGCGAACAGGGTTGGCTATGGTGTAAGTGCGACAGCACCGCATCGTGGACATCGAGAGCTTGTCCATTGCCGTCTGAGCGGCGGGGCAGAAGATAGAGGTCAGGATGGACAAGGTGAAGATCTCATGCTGAGGTGAAATGCGTAGGCAAGTGGGACACAAAAGAGGTCATAGGAGGAGAAAGAGCATCCCTACTTGCAATCAACGAAATAAGAAATCAGTCCCACGAGACTGATCACCCTTTGGGTGCCCCCAGGCCTTGGGCCCTCCTAGTCATCTCGGTCTAGGTCTGGGGTTCGGGAGTTTGCGTGACGTCGGGGTAATGTTAGTGGGACAGGGTACGTACTGATTCCTCGGAATTGGGGGAGTTCTTGAATTGTCATGAAAATCATCGGGACGGGTTTCCCCTTGGTCCATCCAATCATATCGCGATCGCATTATCCGGTTGCGTGATGCTTGGGGTTCCGGGGCTGCACCCACACTTAGAGCCGATGCCCCGACCTCATACGGCTTCGGAGCTCCGTCGCTCCTTGGGAGGCTCTCCGAGACGATACTTCCTAAATTTCCCTTTCTTCACTCCCGCGGCAACGAGCCGTTGCATACTGTACATACAGAAAGAAGTACGACAGGACAGGTACATGCGTTCTTTTTGCTTTTGTCATGACTTCTACCTCTTCTCCTATTGGCCCGCAAGTACGACTAACAAGACACCTGGCTCAGCACAGCATCTTTAAGTCTATTGTTCATGTTTGTGTGTTCCCCCTTCTCCTTAATTAACATCGTATTTCCACACCTCCCTTGCTGATTGTCAAGTATTTGACACCCTTGTATGGCTTGACACTATCTCCCAGGCCCTTACTCTTGCGTGTGTCGAGTTGAATACTCTCGACCTTCAGACCACTTGCCAACCATCCCTTGACCGAGAAGCTTACTGAGGCCGATGTGGGCATCAGGATTTTGTTCTGCGCGATCTTCTTGGCGTCCTTGTCGTCGCCTGTGCTCTCCGGGTTCTGCGCCGCCTTGGCAACAGGTACGCTCTGATATGGCCCGTCAAATGCGTAGTCGGTTCCAAATCCAAACCCGTTAGGATCGAATCCCCCATCACCCTCCTCTGCCAGCGGCCCCACCACAGTGCCTCTGAGTCCAAAGTAGCTTGTTCCGCCTGAGAGCTCCTTTGCGGGAATGTACCATTCCAAGACTTTCTCTCCTGGATTAAAGCTGGCGTCGCCCTTGCTAGGCCGGATCTCAGATAAGTTCCTGACATCTGCTGGGAGCGGGATTGTCACAGTGAGGTCGTCCATCAAAGGTGCTCCCGGTGATCCAGGATGAGGCCCGCCTAATCGGCCTCCACTGCCTCCTCTTCCCAGTCCCGATGATGCTGGCGAAGGTGCTCCAAGAATCTTGTTGACCTGTAATCGGACTTCGAAATCTGACCCTGTCGCACCTAATCCTGTTTTTACTTCCATATTAATTGGTAACTTGGGGTTGTTGGAGCTGAGACTTCCGCTCTTCCCACTTGAAAAAGGCAGTAAGTCAACTTCATATCCTGCCAGGATAAATCTTCCATCAGGCGGAATGAAGCTGAGTTCGCCTGGTCTCTCTTTCCACCGGTTGAGCCGCACGCACGGGTGGAACACTGGCAGTTCCATGATGCCCCCGAGGTTGTGTTTTCCTGATGGGCTAGTGATATTAAGCGTAATATCAGGAACACCTGATACCTTTGAGGTGAATGCAATCGTTCCATTGGCAAAGGCAGCGAGAGGTCTTCCTGATGGAGCAAGCGTTACTGACAACGTTTCGACGATATCTGCGTACATCTCATTGGACGTGTGCCGTACGTTGGCTCGCCTCCACGGCAAAGCGGTTGAGTTCGAGGGCAGTATGGATGGTGTGCTTGAGTTCGAAAAATTGGCGCCCAGAGGAGCTTTTCTGGCCACATATTAGCTCAAATACCCCCCAAAGGCTCAATGGTTCACGAACCCTGGAAGATTGATGCTTCCCAGTAGTTTTCCAACCCAGCCTTCTTGCTCCACCACTTCACGTAGGGCATTCGGTTCTGTTGTGCTTATCGTACCAGCGTCACACATCTCCGTTAGGAGCTGGGCAACTATGTCGTAATTATTCTCGATCTTGACAGCCAGAAGTGGCGCGCCAAGAAAATCCTCGAATGCATCTATTATACGGTGTAGGAACTCAAAGACTAGCAAGGGTTCGATTTCGGTCGACGATGTAGCAAGAAACAAGAGGTTCGCGTGCGTCAGACTGAAGACGAGCGTCGGGGGGCTCGTATTGGGGAGGTAGATCAGGTTCGGTCGCGGTAGAGGGTGTTCTAGGTAGAGGGGCAGGAGATGGGTTGCCGACAACGGCCTCCCTGCGTAGGTATGTGATAGAATAGGGTTTCTGCGGGAAAACGTTATATAAGTAAGGTGCCTTATCGTTCAAACGCTTCTACGAGACATACCGGTTATCATCGTAAATGTGAAGTGCCTCAATAACTCCGTTCATGGTGATGACCTCCCTCGAAGTCAGTGCGTTAGACAAGGTAAGTACAGTAGCTTCGCTTTGCGCCGACGAGAGTCCAAGCAATGACGAAACTCACACTGAAACTCAAGACCCTAGACAAGCATGACTCAGCAAACAGCCCGAAATTCATCTGCCCATCTGCCCAATCAAAGTTTGGTATCACGCGGCCTCAACCTTTATACATAGAAGTTGAGATTAAATCAAGCGCCTGTTTGTACGAAAACACCCAGAATGTCTGACAAAATACCGACTGTTCAGGCTCTTGAGAAGCCAGAGAAGCTTGAAAATATCCTGCGCCAGGACAGAGGGGATGATTGTTTGCCTTGCAAAGTCGTCGGTAAGTTTTTGGAATTTGGCTGTTGCGATTTCTTGCAATTCAGAATAACCTAACATGATGATAGGAAGCGGCGCATTCTTTGGCCTTGGAGCTTACAGCTACTTTTCCGGAATGTCACAGCTTGATAAGCAAAAGGAGCTGATCCTACGGAGCAAGTCGCCATTCGGTATGAGAAGTCGCAAGTTTGGAATCACATCTATTTCGCTTGCTCTGGTGTGGATGGGACTATGGCGAGCTTTCAAATAATCAGGAAATACCTACAATACGAATCATGCAGCGAACTCATCTCAATTCCAATATACATCCCCTTGTATAATAACTCCCGGTGCGGCTCCCTTCGGCCAGCTCTAGCTTCCCAACTATCTTCTATTTCAGAAAATCATGTGTTAGTACTATTATGCAAGTGGTTGGGTGCATGTTTTGTCACCCAGTCTGCATTACTGCACGCGTACTATGCATAGGCCCATCTTCGTACACCAGTAATTAAAGCATAGGGAGCAAGAAAGGGGCAGAAGGGGCAGACATGATAATTCAATGGTGTTAAATAAAGTA
Source organism: Fusarium tjaetaba (assembly GCF_013396195.1). Classification (NCBI taxonomy): domain Eukaryota; kingdom Fungi; phylum Ascomycota; class Sordariomycetes; order Hypocreales; family Nectriaceae; genus Fusarium; species Fusarium tjaetaba. Next base: position 25,780 of record NW_023501487.1, read on the forward strand.
CAACATCTTACGGTACATACTGCGAAACTCGTAGTTTTGGTCATTTAGTGTCGAGTCACTAAGGCCCTAGAATTGGTTAATAAAATTAAACTCCCAAGAAACCGAACAAAACCTAGGTAAGGTAGTGACAGTTTACCAAATTACAGTAGGTTGTGTTAGGTCGTTGATGGGTTGACGTTATGTCGCTGGAGCTCCGTATAAGTTGCTGCGCTGTGTCCTAAAACACTAAAATCTCAACTTGAAAGCCCCACATCGAATCTTTAACCATACTCATTTATCAACCCCAAAAAGCGACGACAGAGACCGTGAGGCTCACCGACCAGAAACTACAGAATACATCTTGTTGTATACGAATACAACATACTGAAGGACCTCTTCAAAGCCTTTGTACGGTCATCTGGCCGTAACAGCTAGCTCATATCTTGCTTAGCCATCTCACCATCATCTCACCATGCCTATCACAATCCTCAGCCCTCAGTCTCCCACGCCTCGGAGACCGCAGGCTGTTGCAGCTACAAATTCCGACTCTGACTCCGACTCAGAAGGCGGTGCTGGTGTTGCGGCTGACGACATTCTCACTCCAGGCGCTGAGATAACTTCAAATGCCCAATGGATGCGGTAAGCTTTCAGCACGTCAAGCCTCACAATTGTTTATGTCACTAACTTCTTTTTCAGTGGACATGGCACTTACGTACCGTCTGGGTCATCGTCTATCAAATCTTCTCTTGCTGGCACTCTCACAAAGACAAACAAGCTGCTCTCTGTGCGGCCTCTCCGAGCCCGTTACACTCCGGAGATTGGTGACTTGGTCGTTGGTCGAATCGTCGAAGTCCAGGCAAAGCGGTGGCGTGTCGATGTAGCCGCGTCTCAGCTTGCCATTCTCCAAATCTCAGCCATCAACTTACCCGGTGGCATTCTCCGCAAGCGTACTGAAACTGATGAGCTTCAAATCCGCAGCTTCTTCGCCGAAGGAGATCTTGTTGTCGCCGAAGTCCAGCAGCTGCACCAAGACGGCGCCGCGAGTCTCCACACACGCAGTTTGAAGTATGGTAAGCTTCGCAACGGTGTCTTCGTCGCTGTCACTGGAACCGGTGGTGGCGGTGGTGTCGTTCGATCCAAGAGACAGGTATGGACAATGGATGTGGCCAACGCCGGCGGCAAGGTCGATGTCCTTCTTGGGGTAAATGGATACATTTGGATCAGCAAACACATAGAAAGCGACCCGGCCGCTGAGGCAGCGGGCATCAATCGTATGGAGGAGAATGTGAGCAGCAAGGTCTACTCGAGTCAGAATGACCCCATGGAAGTGTCGACCATGCGCGAGATTGCGCGAATCCGCAGCGTCATCCTGGCCCTTGTTGAGAACGGACTCAAGGTGGATGAAGATACAGTCACCAGAGGATACAGTGAGGCAGTAGATATGGCCCGTGATACTACTGACGACGACCTGTACCTGGGAGGCAACAAGGGACAGCACCTAGCAGTCGTTTTGACTGGCCGTTAATGCTTATATACCTATTCAAAAAATTATCTGGCCTATTGGCAATTTAATGCAAGATACCATAACCAACCTCTAGATTTACTAGACATGGAGTCTCAGTGTCGCGCAATATCAAGTTTTTATTTTATTTAGTTCGAAACATCAACACCGTCATCACTTCTATTAGGATGTACTTCAGGGAGTCCAGATGCCGCTATGATGCTTGACAGAAACTAAGATAGAACTATTGATCATTTTACATGTAACTGTACATACGAGGGTATCCTCCGCTCCAATTACCACCGTAACTGCTTTCCTTTTCTCAGCAAACATTGTTAGACCACCGAATCTTGGGGAGCCCTCTTGTTTTAGCAAGGTCTTCTCAAGTTATGTAACTGGCTAATAAGAGGGTGGCATTAACTAAATGATTATCGTGTGAGCAATTGGCTCAGAACACCTTTCTTTGCTTCCAGTATGGCGGCTGCAACCACAAGGACGGCCCACCTGAGAAGAGCGCCCTTGGACTTCTTTGATCCGAGACCGAGGACCAGCGCAAGGAAGTATGTAATTCCCTTTGTTTTGTTACCGTTGCGATCAAAGTTAGGCTTTGAGTCGGCAACAGCCTTCATCCGATTCATGACGGGCCACTGGTATGGCATGTATCGCACGCGAAAGAGGAAGTCAGCCCAGTAAGGGACTTCGGCGATAGTACGCTGATGGCTAAAAGTTCTGATAGAGTAGATGCCATGATAGTTGCCCATTCCGGACTGGCCAACACCTCCCAAGGGAGACTGTGGAATCTGAGAGTGGAAGAAGGCATCATTACATGTGGCGCCTCCAGAGGTAACATTGTCGAGAACTGCAACGCGTCAGGTATACTTTCAAAAAGGTTGGAGAAGTCAACGTACTCTTATTGTTCTCAGCCTTGCTTCCAAAGGCACTAAGAGACAGAGGTGTCGGGTCAACCGTATTAGCAATGTCGATGGCCTGGTCGAGGGAATCAACCGGCATCATTGCGAAAATTGGGCCAAACGCCTCTTGGGTCATCATACTGTCGTTGATGTCGTCAACAAGCACCGCCGTTGGCTCCATGAAGAGAGTAGATTCGTCCATGGAGCCACCGAGGACAATCTTGCCGTTGGTGCCATCAAGCATCTTCTTGAGACGGTTGAAGTGGCCAGCATTGACGATGCGGCAAAGGTCAGGGCTGTTTTTGGCGCCTTGGGGGAAGAAGGTGCGCATCTGGTTGTTGAGCTCACCCAAGAATTGAGAAAGAACACTTCGCTCGACGAGGATGTAGTTGTGAGACATGCAAACCTGGCCTGCATTGAGAGACTTCTGCCACAGAAGTCGTCTGGCGGCCAGTTTGAGGTTGGCGTTCTTGGTAACAAAGGCCGGGTTCAAACCACCGAGCTCGAGAAGCACTGGAGTCAGGGTTTCGGCGGCCTTCTGGGCAATAATCTTGCCGACTGCCTTGCCACCGGTGAAGCAAATCTTGTCGAACTTTTGCTCGAGCAGAAGTTGAGTCTCGGGCAAAGCACCATTAACATACGTGAAACATTCGGGGTCCAGGGACTCGTCAAAGATCTTCTTGAGCACCATGGCACAGTTGGGAGATGATTCAGAGGCCTTGAGAACAACGCAGTTACCACAAGCGATCGCACCAATGACAACAGGGAGGTTGAGCTGGAAAGGGAAGTTGAAGGATCCAATGTTGAGGACAACGCCGAGTGGTTCGAAGCGAGTGCGGTGCTTCATGGCACGGAACTGCAAAGGGACATTGGGGACAGGCTCATCGCGTAGCCATTTTTCCATGTTGTTGACCATGTCGATACATTCTTGCTTGCACCAATCAATCTCTGCCAGAACAGCCTCGTACTTGCACTTGCGAAGATCTTTGATGAGAGCATCCTGCATCAATTCAGTGTTGTCGACGATGGCCCAGTACAGCTTGCGAATCTGTTTCATGCGAAACTCCATGTCTTTGGTGCGGCCGGATCTGAAGGTCTTCCTCACGAGATCGACCTTTGCGGCGATCTCATCGAGAGGCGTGTGCTCCAAAGGAGCAATGGTATAGGATAAATTGTTGCCGGCCATGTTGATGAGTGAGTGATGTTGAAATGTGGTTGGTTGGCTGGATAGATTAAGTGCTGACGCCACTGCCTGTGCTTTTGGTTGGTGTCGCGCGTAGGACGGGGACGATGTATGTATGAGATCCCCGAGATGTGGCTTGTATGATGCGTAAATGTAAAAAGACAACTCCTTGTCTGAGAAGAGAATTGGGATGTTTTCAGTTGAAGGAGATTTGGAGATTTGGAACTTTTGGTGATGGATTGTGTTGATGAGTTTGAGAATGCGATGATAGAGGCCTCGTCCTAATTAATCAGGTTACCATGCCCCAAAGTCGAGATTTGGGTGGGTTCGTGGCTCTAGTTAGGTAGTATTTCTGCGCAGCCTCAATATAACGGTCATAGACTTTAAGCAAGACCGAGGCAGTTGCTGATGCGTCAAAGGCTAGGTATGTATGTATTTGTAGGTAGATGAGATGTAATAAAGAATATAAAGGAGCCAGGACAATCAATTCCAGGGGATGGGATCCAATGCAAATGAGGGGCTCGTTGTATCGAACCCCGGATCGCCTCCCTCGGCAGCCCATCCACATCCACGTGCTGAACCATGCCGAGGCACAGTGTCGTCAAGAGCTTCAAGACGTGGTACTACGTACGTAGTAGTCTAGTAGGTAAGGTACCTAAGGTAGGTAGGTAGGTATGGGATGAATCATACTGGTTCAATGGGTGACAATGACCATCAAATGCATTCTCTTAGCTTCAAGTCGGTGCCCGCGCGCATTTTGGGTCCTGCACGCTCTAAGAGCCACCAGCCCTACATCAGGTACGCCCGCCGCCTGTAACTTACTAAGGTAGTGCTAGTCCGACGGCCGAATCTCTCTTGAATTCAGTAGCTCTTCCAGTGGCTGACGTATAATTAATAAAGTCGACTTCAATATTATCATTGGACTTGGTTATCTCTTCTACCACTATTTTCCTCGGTATGCACGGCTCGAATTAAGTTGATACTTAACGTTATTGCTGCTGTGTTACTCCGTACTTTAAACCCTTCCTTTTAGTGTAACACATTGCCACCAACAAGTATAACGCACATCTCGCATGGTAGGTCTGAAACCGGCATGGGGTGTTTTTTGGGCTTTGCCTATCAATTCTACCAGCATTTTCCAAACTGGCATGATCTTCATCCCTCTGTTACCGGTACTCTACTGTCAGAAGCAGCCCATCCCGGGCCCACCTTTTAAGCTGGTGATAACCTCACTTTAAGCTCCTGGTGACAACGGTGATAACTTCACTTAGGATCCTGCTCCCATCAACAGGTCTTTCTCGATCCCCTTCCTTTCTAAAACCCTCGCAGCCAATTCCTCTACTACATCCTTGACCCCGTCTCCCCAAAGTGCTGACACAACCCCAAACTTGGCCCCTAGCAACACCGCCAGTTCCCTCCCCTCTCCTAACCCCCGCTCCCATACGCTCCCCGCGGCCTCCGCGCCATCGGCCTTGCCAGCAACCACGGCCGTGGGTGGCGCCGCTTCTCCCAAGTGCGGAGCCAGCACTTGGAGCCGTATGCGCCGAAGCTCTTCCAGGCTCTCGATGGAGGAGCCGTCGTATAGCAGAATTAGAGCATCCGCTTCCGTTGCTATGCGGCGGGATTCGGGAGCAGATTGAATAAATGTTGATGGGATGCGCTCAAGGTTGATGATGGTCGGAATGCCAGAGATGTTTGTGAGACGCCGGTCCCCGGATGTTTCGGTAATAGGATCGTACAAGTCTGTGAAGACATCTTGGCAATACTGGTATCTTGCTCAGCAAATGCTCTCTCATACTCATAAGAACAAACATCAACGCTGCAGTATCTGTTCGTCTTTTTGCACTGAGTTAACTCACTCTCCGTATGAAGCTCTTCTTCCCAGAGGCCGGAGCTCCAAGAATAATAATGTTGACTAGGTATTCTGTCTGCATGATGTAGTAAGTCACCCTTTATCCTGTGTTGTTTTCTCGAGGAAAGCGAGTAATGAAAGACGCTTTTTTCAATGACAATAAAAACGAGGTTATTTAGATGGGAGTCCATCATATGTTTCCTCATAATTGCTTGGCAGTCATGATGCTCTTAGTCAGCAGCTTCAACTTGCATGATGAATTGACATGAGTCTATTGCTTCCTAAGGTCGACTGTGCAGGCATTTTGATCACGAACGTCCTCCTAGACTGGGTGGTCATTTCACATTCGCTCCATGTGCACTCTGGGAAGTTGACTCAAAATCGCCTGCGACGGCTTAATACCCGTGTACCTTTTAATATCCGCTTATATATACACCTGCAGTTGTACATGCTCCGCCTATTTCAGCGTACGTATAATACATATCATCCCACGTTAAACATTTGAGGGTCTGTCTATTTATTTCTCATCTCCTCGCACGGCTACCGCCTGCGCTCTTACTGGGCGTTGCAGGCACAAGCTCCGCAATCTTAGCCTTCTTCTGGTCCTCGGCGGCCCTCTTGATCAGGTACTCGTCGATGGCCTGTGTCCCATCGATCAGCCGACCACTCTCAGCGATTTTAGCATCCTCTATCGCTAAGCGTTGGCGGTAGGCATCAAGCTGTTCACGGCGCTCAGGAGACATGCGCCACTCCTTAGGGAATTGCGGCTTGGGCTGAATCTTATGATGTCGGGTATCAAGAGGGATATCCTCAAATGTGTCCTTGGGGTCTTTGGCCGCAGCAATGAGGTCGTCAACGAGATTGGAGAGGTAGCGCTTGTTCTGTGCTTGGTGCTCAAAGCTATCGCTGCTCATTTTGATGATTTCTGTCTCGGGGTTGTAGCGAGGGCCAGCAAGCTTCTTCAGCTTCTCGGTTTGAACCGGTGTGAGCTTCAGGTCATCGGGGGCGAACTGCACCACCACCTTTTTCTCCGCAGGGTGGAATTCGCCCATATAAGAAGTGTACCGCCATCGCAGAACCTGGTTATCGCTAGGAGGGACGAAGGGTTTGGCATACTCTGCTATAGTATCAGTATAGGCATGTTTTATCAATTTCAGTCACACTCACTTGAAAGAAGAGGCAACTCCCATACTGCCAGTCGTGCGTACTGTCGCATATCTCGGATTTCGTCAAGCTTGCCATGAGCCATAGATGTTATGTCGTCCTCGTCGAATTCCTCAAGTTCTTCGGTGTTGGTTTCGGGATCCTCCTCGTCGAACCAGAATGACTGTTTATTGGGCCTTTCGCCCTTGTCGTCTCTTGTGATATCTTCCAGCACTGACCTATCCTCCGACGCCCAGCCAGGGTGCCATTCCAGCTCATTTTGCAAGTAGTGGTCAATGGAATTATAACCATTCTCTTTGGCCAGCTGATCCAATTGTTTCAGCCCTTCCGGTGTAGAAGCCTCAGCCAACGCAGCCTCTAGCTTCTTCAGCTCTATAGGACCGAAATCATCCTCCTCAGAGTCGTCTTGGCGTTGATCTTCCTCGCGCGCCCATCGTATCGTTGAGGTGGTAAATGCCCGTTGAGCATGCGGCTTCGGGCGGATAAGCTGCTGAGACCGGACAATTTGTTGTATTCGAGGGGCCCGACGGCAGGCCACGGCGCATAGCCTTGCGGCTATTGATACTGAAGCCATTGCAATTCGTCCAAGAAGGCAATGCCAGCGTCGAATTGTCGTCCGTCTCAAAAGGTGGGTTGGCGGACTTTCAAAAATTCGGCTGCACCACCAAGCTCAACTGGAGTTGGCCAAGTGCCGATGATTAGCCGCCATAGCTTCCTCTTACACGAACTGGCTTACCTAGGTGCCTACCTACCCTATTGCGGAACCATGGTATAGTTTCAAGACTTCGAATCAACAACTTATCTGACTTTCTTTCATCTCTACTGATTTTCTCGCGGATATGGAGAAGCCTCATCTTGACCGCGTGTGTCTTGTCACGGTCGGTGCGACCACAGGGTTTGGAAAACTCGTTGAATCGGTCCTTCAGCCAAGTTTCTGGCAGTACTTGCACTCACAGAGTTTCACTCACCTGCGCGTGCAGTGCGGCCCTGATTTTGCCTTGGCGAGCAAACAACTTGCTGATCGCAAAGATGACATTCCATCGGGCCTATGTATCGACCTATTTGCATCCAGAAAAAATCTCATGAAGGAGGAAATGTCTCTATGCAAGGACGCTGATGGCAAGAGACAACTTGGCCTTGTGATATCCCACGCTGGTAAGTCAACCGAGTATTTCGTGACTTGAACTTACACACCCAAGGTACGGGAACAATACTGGATGCGTGGAAAATGGGGTTGCCTCTTATCGTTGTACCAAATACACAGCTTTTGAATGATCACCAGACTGAGATGGCTAAGCATCTCTCCAAGGAGGGGTATGCAATCATGAGCTCTGGAAGGTATGTAAACCCGGACCTTCAACTGAGTCTTCTTCTCATATTGGACAGTGCCGAGGATCTTGAAGAAGCTATCCATAAGGTGGGACTTCTCTGGGAGGAGAACAAGACTTGTTGGCCTCCACACGTTATTCCCTCCCAACAACCCAAGAGGCTTCGTTTGTGGGATCTTGCCCCTGAAGACGTCGCCAAAGAACAGAACGCCACGATGGTGCATGATTAGGGCTTTGACATCCTCAAGCGCGCCGTGGGCCTCTGATCGGACAACGGATCACTTGGCAATGAGAGGAGATATATATACGTTACGATTTGGGAGGAAGGCATATGTTTGGTGTTTAGGCGTATCTATTCTCGCACAACTTGTCAAAAGGTGCATCTATCTAATGTAAACTCTGTTTCCCGTGCCACCCGGGTGGGAAAATACTAGCCAGGTGTAGAATATATCTTGTTCAAGGCAAATTCTGAACCTTCCAGATCTTCAAATTGGCATCCCCTCCAGCACTAGCAACTCTGCCACCTTCGACCCAAGCAACACCATTGACGCCGTCCTTGTGAGCGTTAGCAGCCTTAATTCGCTTACCCTGGTTCTTCTTTTCAAGACACCAGATAAAGACGTTTGTATCAAGGCTACCACTAGCAGCGTAGGCGCCTGTTTCGTCCCAGGCAATAGCTGTTACTCGAGCAGTGTGAGCAGACCAGCGATCTGCGACCAATTCCCAGCTCCCAGCGCTGTAAACATAGATCTTTCCGACACTGTTTCCAGCGGCTAGATGCGAGCCATCCTTGGAAAAAGCAAGTGCAGAAATAGTGCCAGTTGGGTTACTCAGCGACTTGACTTCTTCGAGCTTACCATTTGAACTGGCGTTGTAAATGCGGACGCAGTTTTCGTTGGCTCCAATGGCAACAAACGATCCGGATGCCGCAATAGCACCAGGGGTAAAGTCAAAAGACTGCTCGCTGACCAGCTTTTCGCCAGAGTACACGGAGACACCGGAGTAAGTCGCGACATAGACAAGTCCGTTCGCCGCACTTACACCTTTAGGTTGTGCTTGTAGCTTGATGGAAGTGCCCAAGAAGGTCTTGGCCGACTCGTCAACAATTCTGAGAGTATCATCCCAACCAGCACTGAGGACCTTGCCATCGGCAGTGGCAAACTGAGCGACCTGGTTTGTATGTGCTTGCCCATCGACAACCGTAGCAATTCCTGAATTAACGTCCCAGTGGCATACGCGGCCGTCAAAGCTGCCAGACCAGAGGTCAGCACCCTTGCCGTCAGATCCAGTCGACAAAGCGGTTATGCTCTTTCCGTGACCATATACAAGGCGGACAGGTTCCGGCTTGCCCTCGGTCAAGTACGCGAGGTTGCCTGCAAGGCTGAGACTAATAATGAGGCCGTCGCTACGGCCAGGAACAAAAACAATACCAACTTGCTGGTCACCCACGCTAACATCCTCTCCAAACTTCCAGGTTTGGATGACGCTGCCTGCATCGACATCCCAAAGCTTTACAGTTTGATCAGCACTAGCGGTGACGAACTTCTTGCCATCTGGCGACCACGATACGGCAAAGATACTTCCCGAGTGCTCACCCTGCCCAATCTCTCTGGTGGGCTCACCCGTCTTCCCATCGTAGAGCTGTATCCTCTTGTCGGCACCAACCGTAACCAAAGAGCTTCCGTCAGGGGAATAGGCAGCGCCCAGAACAAAACCGGTATGTTGAGCGCTCTTGTTGTTGAACTTGTATGGGGCTCCATGATAGAAGACCATGTTGCCATCGTCGCCAACCGTAGCCGCACGGAATGGGCGTTGAGGTTTCATTGCGACGGCATTAACGGACTTGGAATGACCGATGATCTCACCAACTGAGTTACCGCTATCGGCTGTAATGCAGCGACCGAATTGCTCGCGACCATCGCCAACAGCAATAACGCGTTGCGACTCGCCGTCCCAGGCAATATCGTTCAGACGACCAGAGATGATTCCGTACTCGCCCCTGGTACTCTCGATAGACTCGGGTTCCCACACCTTTAGCATTCCGCTTGAGTCACCACTGGCGACCTTGAAGCCATTAGGAGCAAATCGAGCGACGGTTGTAGGGGCGGTGTGGCCGGTGTATTCCTTTGCGTCTGAAGGGTTGTCGATGGAGCGAACAAATATGGATTTTCCGCACTACATGGGTCAGAGACATCATCTACAGAATGTAGTCTTCTGGCAGAGGGAAGATCATACAGGATAAGCTATCCGTTGACCCTTGGAGTCGGCCGAGATCTGAGTTGGCTGACCACGGTTTGTAACTGGGACTGCCGCCAGGATGCGGTCGAGAGTGATGGATGGAGAAGCCATGAGGGAGGCAGCGGCGGTTATGAGGTATAATTGTGCCTCTAGAAGATAGAGAGAACAGGGATGAAAGACAGATGAGAAGATGCACCCGTATAAAGCCTTGAAAGTCAAAATGCCGTCAGTTTCAGATGCGAAGTTGCTGTGAACATGGGGGAAACGTTTCTTGTTTGGAGGGGTACTTCTACATACGTCAACAAGCTAGTGTGGGGCGCCTTACCTAGGTGTTCAGACTGTGAATGGTCTACTCAGTAACTAGGTACTCCGCAGTAGTGAATAGATTACCTTAGGTACTCGAAAAATCGGTCTTATTATTGTGACATCAAACTTATGAATATTACATCTAGACGTATGACCACTACTCAAGCAGGCAATTCCTTTCATTGCCATGCACCTCCATGTCACTAGTTTGGAATTCCCAATAAACCTCCTTCATGACATACAATGAACCAAAATGTGAATATTTATCGAGCTGCTTAACGTCTGCCTACTCTAGGCAATAATGAGAAGCTACACAAATGGAGCCATGGCAACAGAAGCGGCCTCTCCTCTGCTCCAAACCTCTAGGCATCAAGTATCAATATCATGTCTATTCAAATGACTTGACTTTGTAGCAATACCCAATGGCCCGGACGTCAGATGGTGTCACAAGGGCAAGCTACCTATAACATGGAAGCTCAAGGCTTAGGTACATTACCCCCGTGTTCGAGCCAGAAAGAGCATGTACTTTATTTGGATACGATGCTGGCTGCTTTATGTTTATTCTTGTGTGATCCATCACGTTCTTACTTGTATGGAGTAGTAATATGGGTGGTATGTTCTGGGCCCCCATTTTATCCCCAATATGATACTTGTGCAGGTTGTACTAAAGCAATACGAGGCGAGTGAGGCATCCATATGCACGACGCCTGTCATCGAAGGCCGCGTCTGTTATCACCACTGACTTCTAGTCTGCATTGCTCGATTGAGTACCACTCTATGCCAAACAAATAGCCCTCCTACTTAACACTCAAGGAGCCTGAGCTGTAATAAGTCCACAAAGGCTGTTTATGGCGCGTCAAGATACACACCGTTATGTCTGACTGGGCAACCAAACTCACACCACGAGGAGGACATACGATGTTGCAGTTGTGCAGACAAAAATAGCTAACTAATCCATCGATTCCACCCACTCATGAACTGCATAACACAGCATAACGCCGCACAACATCGCACTGGTTCAGCCTCCCTGCCCCCTGAAAGCACGCTAGTCATCTCCCCATCTCCATGCAGGGACATCTCCCAGAGCAAAAGCTAGGATAACAGCAGCTTCAAAGTCTCCCGTTGGAGGAAAACAGACCGAACGACACAGGCGTAGACAGGCACAAGGGTAACATTTTTCGACGGTGACCACAATTACCTACAGTATGTCCTTGTACAGTACATGTATGTTTGAATCCCCACTCTGACTGTCGTTACTCCCAGCCAACGCTGGTCAGCAACCCTGCCAAAATCGTAGAAATCAATGGATCTGTACTGAATCGTGTGAATACAGTTGACCGCCACGACTTCGAAGACATTCATCAGGTGTGACTGAGCATCGGTTGGAATATGTCGGTGAAATGAGCTCGGTATGAGGTAACAACAGATAAATAAGGTACCTAACCTTGGTACGGAGTACTAAGGTAGAAACAGAACTTTGTCCAAGCTCAAGCCACTAATAATACAACACACCAAACGGCAACATGTAATCAGCCATTTATCCATCCCCCTCAACACTCTAACACTCTATCTCCAACCCAAATTCTTGAGCAAAACCCGAGCAGCCCCTGTCATCTACGATAACCCATGCCATGTACGGAGTCGCGCATTGGTCTCGCCTGGGGGTGGGACGGCAGAGCATCCTTACCCATGCCCATGCCCATACAGCACGATGCTAAACATGACCTTGTTGCTAATATCCCCCGTACTCGCCTGTGTGATTAAAAACGCCTTGGTCTCCTCAGTTTATATATCTGCTCTTGATCTCCCTGTGCCAGGGCCCGTCTTTTCTCCTTAACCTCCTCTGCATTCTCCAGTTCTTCCTACTCCATCTTCAAACGTCGACCTCACGTAATTACCGTCATGAAGTTCCTCTGGTCCCTCGCTCTCTTCGCTGCTGCGGCTTCCGCCCAGTCCTCTACGGATTCTGGCGCTGCTCCCTCTGCCTCTAGCGAGTGTGAGGCTGAGTACATCGTCAAGAGATGTCTCGAGACCGAGAACGCAAAGGTCGAGGACTGCAAGGCCAACGATTGGGACTGTCTCTGTGCTGCATATGAGGCTGTTGCTACGTAAGTGGAGCATGCCTGTACATTTTGAGCTGAACTTGTCGTCTAACATATACTTCCAGCTGCTTCAACAACTGCCCAGACGACTCTCGCGCCAGCTCCGCCCAGAGCCAGGTTCAGGTCAACTGCCAGCAGGCCTCTCTCTATGGCACTGCGACCAAGGCCACCAAGACCAGCTCTTCCACAGCGACAGCTGATGCATCAGATGCTACCGCCACTGGTTCCGATGCCCCTGATGCGACCAGCTCTGCTACTGAGTCTGCCGCCAGCGCCGAGAACACCAACAATGCTGCCGACAAGGCACGCAACACTGCTGGTGTTCTTCTTGCCGTCGCCGGTGTAGTCGCCGCTATTCTGTAATTGCATGTTGGACATGGTTTATGAGTAAGATGGAGGAGTTTGATTTGGTCTGAGCTTACGGCCGAAAAGCGTGCCATCAATGATCTATCTAAGTAATCATCTAATTCATTAATATATACTCCGCTAGGTATATCATCTTAGCCGGTTGATGATCTGAATTTCAGTACGAATACTCGATGTGTTTTGCTGACAATACTGTAATTCCAAGATCTGCACTACTATTACGCTTTGCCTCTAACCTTAATTAGAGACAAACATTCGTTGCTTAATCCGATTGGTCGCCATCGAGCATTCGCAGGGATATCCTCAGCATGCCCATACCTTGTGTAAGAAAGATAGTAGTCAGGGGTACTCCGTAGAGATGACCGTTTCTTGGCCGAACGACCGGGTCAATTTGTGAGTCTTCGTAGTCGTGGGGAAGAATTGCTACGCTTTGGGCCTTATGCATCGTGCATTCACACTGTCAGCTTGTTCCCATGATAAACCATGTTACAAACGGTGAAACTGCTTGGAACTGAAATCTTGATATAGCTATTCGGATCGTACATGTCCCTTCTTGTCTAGGGATATTCGCTCAACATACTAACAACGAAAACAAAACAGAGGTGCAACAACCAAACTGCATTCCAATAAGAAGTCCCGTTCCGTAGCGCCTCAGTGAATATACGTAATTCTCTAATTCAAACAAGATCGCATGTTTCCCCTACTGTAATTCCACAAAGCGCCCCCAATAGCCTCAATTTTCGTTTGTGACAGGCTGAAACCAAGCAGTTGTCGTTTCTCAATCGTGACCTGTTCCCAGTGGTTGTTCATAAGATGACTAAAAAAATATATGGTTGAAAATCGGTGGTTCAAGAAGAAAGGCGAATCCAATGGTTTGTGACTGTACGGCGTTGGCAATGATGAATGGGAAGATCGGTACACAACGTGTAGATGCTATGTTTCAATGGTTCAGAGTTTACGCGACCTTCGTTCCCTGGCATTACTCTTGACTGGCGTCATCAGAGTAACATGCTTGGGGTCGTCCTTACGAAGCCTTACGGCGCCTGATGCGCCGCTGGATCCCTGACGCAGTGAGCGCGAATCCTGGTCGTCATCCAACGTGATCTCTTCTACATCCGACACTGACTCGGTTTCAAGATGATCACTTGTGCCGGAAACAGAGGAGCCATCATCCGTATCATCGTACTCTCCATCATCACTAACAAGAGAAGGGGCGTTGTTGCTGATCATGGTATTGGGGCTCATGTCAACATCTTCCATGTCCAAATCTTCGTCTGAAAGCACAGGATTCGCATTACGCGATCCGCAGTTTGCAGACGTCTTGAAAGCGATTGGGGGAGCACGGCCTTTGCTACTGGCTGAATGGACCGATGCGGCCATGACAGTTGGAGAATGAGTAGCCTTTGCGGGCACGCGCATAACGACTGGTTTCCGCACAGCAGACGGATCTCCAGGTTCTATTTCGTCAAGTGATGTCTCAGCAGGCTCCGATTCCTCACCGGAGGTCATATCGTCCAGTGCGATCTTTGTCTTTGCATCTGCAACCAGTTCACGCAGGTTGCCGTCGAACTTCCGACTTTGCAGGAGATGTGAGAGAAAGGGCACATCCGAAGCTCCTGCGACAGAGCCAGTCATTTTCACTTCACGACCACGGGGTTTGCCACGAAGCGAAGGGATACGAGTGACGCCAGGCAGCTTGCCTTGGTGATAAAGCCTAAGCGAATCGGCAATTCTTGATCTTAGAGCAATGTATGCCTGCTGTTCCGTCATACCTGGTTGGGCAAAAGGATGCACAGAAGTGGAAGCCAGAGTTGGGACGGTCGGTGCAGGCCCCTTTTCCTCTCCAACAGCCCCCCCTTCGGTTACTTCGATTGGATGACCGCTCTGTACGGCTGCTTCCTCGTGGCTCTTGAAGTCCCTCTTGTGAGCAATGCGGCAGTGGTTGATAAATCCCTGAGTACTTGAAAAGTTCTCCCGGTTGCAATCAAGACACACCAACTTTACCGTCTTCCCATCGGCGCGCTTCAAGATACATGGGCCAGCCTTGTCTTTTGGTTGAGGATAGCCACTTGACAAAGACTGTAACTTCTGGCTCCCAGCTCCACGACCTGAACGGGCCTTGAGCGAAGTTCCAGATTCGGTGAAGCTATTTCTTGTCGTTCGCCCTTCAGCAAACGAAGCTCTCGCGCGTGAGGCTTCTGGAGTAAAATGCCACTCGGGCTGTATGCCATCAAATGAAGGATCAGGAATAAGCCACTTGGCATAGTGTCTGGCATATGGACCATCAACGACACCAAATGGGGGTGCCCACCTTGGCACAGCTTCCCCCGAACGTTTCTGAATAGCAGGTCCCTTTCCGGCACTGACATTCAGCATCTGTTCAGGAGTTGGGCAATTCACGGGGTATGGGATGAGATGGCAACGTCTGAGCTGCTCCAAAGCAACCTGGCATTTCGCGAGTTCCTGGTTAATGAGCCGAAGTTCATCATGCTTTAGCAAAATTTCAAGACCAAACTGGTGGCGAATCTCATCCCTGGCATCGTCCAAACTAGAGGCCGTAGGACTTTCTTGTGGGTTTGGGTCGGATGCTGAGAAACTGTGGCCTATTACATCTAGGTCTATCTTGGCGCGCTTTATAGGCACGTTCATATCGGACGTTTCATCAGCGACATATACGCTTGGCCGTCTCCGTTTGGGAGGCTGCACCTCGGGCAACGCTGATATCTCCGTTTTTGGTAACAGAGGTGACTGAAATGGCTTCAGTAGGTCTGCGATGGGTGGTGTTGCCGGCAGCGTCTTGTCGCTTCCCCGTGATTCAGATGTCCAGAATCGAAACATGAGGATACCTCGACAAGGAGTCAAGGAGAAGACCAAAAAGTCACGACGGAAGGGCCGTAGTGAGCTTTTGTATCAATGAGATAGGCAGCAGCAGTGTGTGGATTTGAAGGCGGGTGAAAATTATGGGAATGGGTGCCAAATATGTGGCGCAGGTGAGGCTGACGTAATTGGAAAGTAGGCTTGCGGATCGGACAATCGGAGTCGGGCGCAAAGGGGTTTGATGATGTGGCCCTCAGAACAGGCCAGAACCAAAGAGGAGTTTGGGTCAACCAGCGACAGTAACGACAAGTACTCAAGAGTGACAATGTGCCGGAAGAGAGGGAAGAAAGAAGTGATCGAGCGCTAGCGAAAGCCTCGACTCTGTGGCCTCTGAGAGACAGCAAACAAAGAAGTGTTTTCTTTGAGAGGGAGAGTGTGTTGTGAATGAAGAGGGAGGGAGACGAGACGAGACGGGAGAGCGTGTAAGAGGGAAGATTAGGTAGGTTGTGGTAGTGAAGCAGCAGCAGCAAAGAGAAAGGTGGGAAAACGAGGGTGCAAGCGCAAATGAAGGTGCGAAGAGGAAAATCGATAACACATGGGAGGGAAGGTGCGTCGAGGGGGGAAGTGAAAGTACAGAAGTACAAAGTAAGTGTAGGTGCAAGTGGAATTGAAGCTTTCTGTTGCGGGAGTCTGACACGACTCGAGGGAAATGGGGATAAAGTCAAACTGGAAGAAGGAGAAAGTGGGTGGTGCAGTCACTGCAGCGTGCGTGATGGGAGCACCTCAACCTCAGAGTTCAGTCCTTCACAGTCATCAGTCAGTACCCGAGAGTGACGCTTGGGTCTCGGTCTCTTGTTTTGGTGCTGCTTGTGTACTGGGTTTCCTCCCTGATTGAATGAGCGATCGGCCAGAGACTTGATTTGATTGAACGGCCGATTGAGTGCCCACACAAAGCAGACCTGAGGCGAAGCCGTCGAGCAGGCTAAAACAAGCCTAGGAGTCAAGGGAGTCAAGTGTTGGCAGGCTGTTGGTGGGTACCCAGGGGCGAAATTGGGGTTCTCTGTCTCTTTGGGGAGTGGACCATCAGCCAGCCAAGCATGGAAGGAGCCAGGGGATTATGATTGCGGTACGACGACGCCCAGAAACTCAGAACCACCATCTACTAATAGATCCGACGCAAGCTGGGACCCTGTCAGCATTAACTACCTACATATTAGAAACATCGAATCTTGAACTCTGACTTATCAGTACATACATACCTGCCTTAGGATCCCTACCAAGACTGGCAGATAGGCTATCATAAAGCAATCAAAATATATGGTTTTTTTTGGTAGTCAAGTCAGTTGTTTGTTGCTTTAGATGAGTTTCGCCGTTTGTCTCCTGCTATAACCCCGGTCACTTCCCGGCTTGTTAGCAGTGATAACAAACGAGTGCCCAATTAACTCAGGACTGGACAGGAAGAGATCCGTCAGATCCAGTCGATAGCCTAGTCCGAGCTAGTGCAGACTGCTGCATATGTAGAGACACTGCTTCAACGTAGTTTCAAATACTACCAGTATGCGCTCCTCAAGTAGTAACGACAAACAGCCCGGAACAGCCTGGCGCTGCCTAAGAATGTCCTTTACGACACCTTTTCAGGTACAAAACCCCACTGTAGATACTTCTAATCAGAGGATTTGGCTGCAACCCTAGTAACTCGAAGTGCGATGGTAAAGCATGTTCCAAACCCAAATCCATCTTATCTCGCGCTTCCATGGCAGCTACACTACTAGGCACCCAGCTACTTGGTACCTCTCTTGATCAGATTTGACAGGACTGTCTTGCTCATTAGTTCTCTTGGGGCCTTGGAGTCCTTCTTCGCTTGTCTGTATCACCCGTCTCGTATTCCCATCACATGCTACTGGTTTTGCATCTGGGCAATCAGTCCTACACTTGACTTCGGGACGAGTCTTGGACGTCTGACAATGCAACCATCAATGAGACACATTTGGTTAGAACGGAGCAGGATGGTGTGTAGGTTGTGGGGCTATCTTTCTGTAAGTTGCTGCAGCCACTTCCAACCAGCTCGCTTATATTCCACTTGGCTTGGAAGCCAAGCTGCAATTGTTTAGACTGTGCTAGTGTGCTGTGTCTGTACCTTATGAACATGGATGAGTGTCTTTTTCTTAGAAGCCTCACTCTAGTTGGTCATTGTGTGCCAATCTGGTGCAAGCTCCTTGATATCTTCAGTTGAGAGCATCAACAACAATGCAATCCCTGTATCCAGTTACTATCGTCCGGCGAGCACTGTATGAGAACTTCGTCTGTGCCATGCAGAGGCTGCAGATTGAAAGCTAGGTGATGGGATATTTTGAAGCGCAATGAGGTGATTCTCTCGAGTTCCTGGGGAGCTACTCCGTACCCTCAGCCCCACTAGCGACTCCGGTCTAAATCGTCATCCATGACATCTTCAGAAGGGAGTGCTGCCGTAAAGTGCTCATTCATCTGCTCATTTCTGTTACAAGGTGATGGAGGAAATCTGAGATGAATAGCTTTGTGAAAGATATACAGTAATATTGACAGTATGTCGCCTGAGGCGCCTAAGAGTTAGACTTAGATAAGCCGAGCGAGCTGTGCTTATGCATTCAAGATCTCAACGCAACTTTGGAGTTGTGGCGCAAGCCTCGCTAGCCACTTTTCACCATGTTCCGCTTCACAATTGATACCTAGGTAGCCTTAGTCAGCTGTCTCTCAACATACAGCCACGTGCTTTTTAAGGTTTTGGACAGTTCGGGAAATCACCTTGTAAAGGAAAAGAAGAAAGAAAAAAGGGAATCTCATGATGCCTTACCTATGAATGGAACCCTCTGAAGGTGCTCAATTAGACTGCCTACCTAGGTATCTTGGGTATTGCAGTCTGGCAAAACGTTCAACGAGAGGTTCATGGAAATTATTATGTGTTAAGCAAGTTATAAAGTGCCAAGCGTTTGATCCAATGAATAATATCACTGTACTCCAAAAGTACAGACTTGCATGTGCCCGCCCCGCAAACCTCAAATCCTGGTCCGCAATTGTTTTATCCGCTACTCCGTAGAGACATCACGTTCTCTTCACATCATCATTCACAAAGATGCCCACTGCAACATCCAAACATGCCTCTGGCAAAAGGAAGCCAGATACGAATGCCTCCAAAGACGCACATTTGACGAAGCGACCTCGAAACAACGATCCTAAGACTCCAACACCAGCTCTGCTAGCTCCCCACGAAACCATCATCGCTGAGCTCAACTCCAAATATGACATCCTACCTGCTTCAGTTATCTCATCAACGAAAATCAAGAAGCGCATCATGCAGGTCACAGATCACATAATGACTCAAGGCGAACGACCTCGAGTAGCACTGCTGTATGCGCGAACCGCTGATGTTTGCAAGCTTATCACAGTGGTGGAAACATGCAAGCGGATTGTCAGTGAGGAAGGGAAAGCATATTATCAATACAACCAGCTATTTGACCAGCCAGAAAGGTCTAAAAGCAACGATGTTATTGAAGAGACAATTCTCGAAAAGAACATTCAAGAAGACAATGATTCCGACAACGACGATTTCGAGGTTATGCACAGCCGTTTTGAAGACGCAGTGCTACCTCAACCCTCGCCACGATCTGTGAAATCAATGAGGGTTTTCATTTCGACTATGCCCATACAGGAACTGAAAATAAAGAAGGGTGTTACGGTCCAGTCTGGTACAGCCAAGCAGGCTTGATACAATCCTGACAATTTTGCTCAGGCGTGTTGTCTTCCTTAATTTCTCTAACATACTTGACTGAGCGATTCCAGAGATGGCTCATTGTTGAGTAAGTCGTTTAGCAAATCACAAGATACCCAGCGCATGTAAATAGAACATTCTGCTTTTTGTGCCACTACAATCGTGCAATAATACTGTGTAAAGAAAATCTGCGATGTCCCGGCTCCAACGCCAATGGCCCAATACATCCTGAGATTCCATTCCCCGCTGAGCCATTCCCGCCTCTTCCCATATAAGCGGCCCTTGGATGCCGCTGCGTGACTACAATCGCTGTGGTCATGTCCAGTGAGTCTCTAGTTGCCATTGTTCTTGGACTTGTCGGTGATTCGGAGGACAAAGTTGACAATGACGGCCAGTAGAAGAATAATGGCCAGGACGGTGGGACCAAAACGGTCGTCAAAGCCGGCCTGACCCTTCATCCTTATAGACTTGGCTCGCCAATGGTACGTCACCAATGCATATATCATGGTCAACATAGCGACACCAGTGAAGAGGAATGCAGAGATGAAGGCGACTCTATCACCGAAGTTCAGCATGCCGATGGCGAGGGCGCCGAGGATGACGGTGAAGTTGAGCCATGACAGGAAAGTTCGTTCGTTCGCAAAGAAGACCTTGGGTTCGACGCGGGTTGGCAAAGCGATGCGCTTACCTGGGAGACATGTTAGACAGGGCAAGATTACCAAATTTCAATTGCAAGATTCGATGGATTTTCGGGGCGGACCTACCGGGAGTGGTCTGAAGGAGAGGTTGGGAAGACATGTCGGAATCGCTCGATATCGGCGAGGTTTTATTGTTGACGGCTGTGGTAGCGAGTGTTGTGTCCCCGTTGGCGGAGGAGGAGGAGGAGTGCTGTCAAGTAGAGGGTACGAGATGACGCTCAATCGGTAATCCTGGTGCGAGCGATTGGCGAATGACTTCACTTGACCAAAAAAATGTTTGTGATAATTAAAGAAAAGGTCCAAGCAGTCTTGTTTATGTACGACATGGACTGGAGTGCCGAAACGAGGACGAGACGCTCGCCCCACTTCTCGGTGTGTGTTCCTGTAAGTAGCAAGCTTGGGTCCTGCTTCGAAGAGCACGTGGCTCATTGGTTGGACATGGATAATAGCAGCACTCGACCGCCCTATCAACTGCTGAAAACTTAGCATTCAGAAGCAGGTACGGATATTTACAGGCACCGCCGGATCTGTCTTGACGTCCTCATGGAATCACCGACCTGTGCGACGATGAGAGACCACATATTCTTTGCAACTTGTGAAGAATCTCGCAATCTCATAGACCTCACTTGGAATGACGAGTCATTTCGAAGGCAATGATAATTTTGTTATTTCTAGCAATGCTTACAGATACCAATGAGACATGGGATCAGTGCGCAACTTCATATCCAATAAGAAGAAACTGTTTCACGAAAGTTTATCATGAGCTATCATGGCTCTAGCTTCACTAAAAAAAAACCAAGCATTAACGTCGCTCGAAAAGAAGCGAAGACATGAGGTACTTGTGTACATATAAACATGTAGATACAAGAGTACGATACTCCAGTAATGAAGACTATATTAGGTATATCAAATTTCATAATAAAACCATGCAATCTAGATCAACGCCATTATCTCAGACTGTTTAGGTTTCTAATACCGTAGTTAGCTACCTACTTGACGATGGATGTTGTCGACGATCGATTGCACTCATCTTTGATCACGTGTCTGAGTGGCTCCCTTGTCTGGGTGACAGGTAGCCGCGATAGAAAGACATTCTGACACAAGTTGAGCTAGAATAATCATGACCGTAATATGATCCCATCTATGAATAATAAATAACTAGATTTGGCTGCCTTGACCATGAGAATTGCTCAGCGAAGCATGATATTGAAAAAAACTAAAATAATAAAAGGTTGTTGTTACTAAAGGTGCTAGCCATGGTTTGTGCATGAATACATAACCCGGTTCCTCTGATAACGAGGCTTGTTTTTGTTTACCGACCGTTTTCCACCTGTCCAATCCGATCCACGACGCCATCCATCAAACATCAACTCACCTCCTAACCATCCTCTCAACCCCAAAACGACACCAATCTCGACAATGGCCACTCCTGTATGTGCACAATCGCTGGAGGGATCCTATGTCCGTGCAAAAGTTAATCTTTATCTAGCCGATTCCCCCCAACCGCCTCAAGCAGATCGCTACGGACGTACGTTGCCCATCCATCTCTGCTTACCGCCAACAACAAGACCGCCGCGTCTTTCGACGCGTGTACTAATCACAACAATTACAGGCTTGCAACAGCGCGATTGGAAGCGCTGAATTCTACGATCATGACAAGACCGAGCAATGGAACTCAACAATTATTGTGAGTTGAAGACACAACTTTACACAGCCGTGGAAGCTAAAATGCTAACCATGATTGCAGAGCTCTGTTCTGAAAGCCGTCATCTCCGAGTCAACCCCCGAGGGCGCTTCTGCTCCCTCGTTCAAGTTCGCATGCAACAGCACCATCGTGCAGCATCTCGTCCCTACGTCCGCCCTGAACAAGCCCCGTGGTGGCACCGAGATCAAGGCTGAAGAGCCTCACATTTCTACGAGCTCCGAAGCGACTGCCACTGACGGAAAGCCCCATGTCGGTCGACGAGGAATGCACAGTGCCACAGGCGCCTACTGGGACCAGAAGAAGGACGGCATGTGGACCTTCAAGTACGATGGCGGTGAGGGCAAGGGTCTCGACGTAGTTGTTATGCTCATCTGGGTCGCCATTTGAACGCCCAAACGGGCAGTGGACGGGCAGTGGACGGTCAGGTGTTTTCGTCTTGTTCTAGCCCCAAGTCTGCTCTCTGCGGACGTGGATGGCACCCTAATTCAGCTATGGCGTTGAGGGACTTGGAAAGCGTGACATTAGGAATACGAAGGGTATGATGAGGCTTCTGGTCAAGCTATCCGCCGACGACTTGAGTATCCATGCAGACCTGGGATGTAAAAATACGCTGGAGTTGGTAATATTCTCCAAACCCAGGGGGACTGGGTTCAGCCAAGTTTCTTCTTTTCATGGGACTGTATGCTTTGCCGACCTGAGGTTGGAATTGTACAACTAAAAGACAGTGTCTTCACACACATCTCGATGATCAAGGGTCTTTTGTGCTTCTTTGTGTCTGCTCGTCAACAGTTTTCTAATCGACCGTCGCGGCAAAATACTCCTCTGTTGTCCTCAAGAACGTAGCAAAGTTACAAATTCCAGTTCGATTATGGTTATCACGGGCAATACTCCTGAGACAATTCTTAGATAATTGAAGGTTTGCTACTTGGTGTCCAAGACTATCAAAGGATGCTTCCTCAACTCCTCGTTCACCAGGACTACACCCCAGGAAGCATGATGAGCCTCACACGCCAAGGGACAACAGTTCGCTGTCGCCTGCTTTATTTAGCACATTGTCCAGTGTATTAAAAAAAAAGAAATGTTCTCCTGTCACTCTGCAAGCGTACAGTTGGCAGACTTTTTGTCAAACTATCTATGTACCATCCAAACGAGCATCAAGTCTGCACGATCTATCAACAGAAACCTGGCATTATCTCGAGTCTGGTTTATTCTGATCAAACATCTTTTATGGCAACGGTACTTGTTTGGCCAGACACGAGTGATCACAAGATCACAGTCTAACTCTTCAGGGCCACCCGCATAACGAAAGTGTGTAGGCTATGCAGTGAAATATAAAGATGCTACACAGCGGATGCTTCATGGATTGGAAATGATCTCAAACACAAAGAATACAAACAAGACGGTATGAACTAAACCCTGACGTAGTCATCGGTGAGATTTCGGGTCTGATTCGATGCTCAGATCAGAGCATTCGGCCATGGATAGTATTCATACTGGAGTGACGCCAGCACCGCCAATTCTTTCTACCTATCCAGGCACCACGTTGTGATCTCGATGTGGCTTGCAGTCCCGTCCCACGTTGGGAGTAAACAGCCAGGGTTGGACAAAGAATCCAGCTTTTTCCAGATGTACCCTTCACTAGAGAGAGAGCCTTGGCTCAGGTTTAACACGACGGACTCAGCAGGCGGCATTGGCCATGCCAACAAATTCCCAACATAATGGCACCTTGTTTGCTGGTATAGGACCTTCTTGAAAGTAGGTCTCAGGCTTGAGCCTAATGTCCTTCCTTTCAAGCAAATATTAGGCGTCATACAAGGCAGTGTGTGATTCTATCTAGTTTCAGCAACTGTACGCCTACAATCGTCGAATACTCTGTTCAGCGCGAATCCGATAATCAGAATCAGGAGATCTTACGTTTGTGGTCCCCCATGTCAGCTAGCATCAGATAATCTCACCACTGCGCAACATCATGACCCGTGTAGGGGAGACCTCAGATCATAGCATGCACCAATCGAGAACGGACACACTGACGGCTCTTGAGCATGGCTCGTTCGCGCCATTCCGGTTAATACATGCATAAATGTAACCCAAGTTGGAACACCAACGATCCATACCTGCATCTTTGTGGTACACAAGGAGCGATGCTTGCTGCATAGTAACTACATAGTCGTGTGAGGAGGGAAGCTCCGATTTCGAACTTAGGAGGCTCAATACGTTGCAAACTAGCTGGAGAGCAACCGCAGACAAGGTTGACTTTGTATGGCTTCATTTTGCACAGGGGGAAGCCGATATTGTACGAATCGTATAGTCGACTGGTATATGAAGATGGTGGCAGTACACACCTACCAAGTGCATTTGATGTCTACAGCTTCCTGTACGCATGTCTTGTGGGGATATTGTGCCTTGGTTTCTAACGGCAGTAGATACGAAAGACGGATGAGTTCGAAAGAACCGCAGCACATACGAAGAGGAGAGAAAATAGAGCCAGCGAAGAATGATGCACTGGGCAAAACGACTTGCAGGAGATTCTGAGGCAGTGAAAGACATGTACATGTACCAACATGGATAGGTAAAATGCAGTCAGGAATCGGAGAGCCCGACCATCAAGACGATTGTTTTAGTCGAAGTCTGTAAAAATGGCCATAGAGCCTTCATGAGTAGAGAGTAGTTTCATCTTTGCCAACCGACAGACTGATATTGTTCTTCCAAGAATGAAAAATCCCGCTTCTAGACTCCCATTTCAACACTCTGTGACTGTTTGATCTCTTGGCCAAAAACATAACATACTTGTATGTCAGCATCGAGACCTCGCACGACCCTGACTTAAGATCGGTCCCGGTCCGCTCCCAGCGGGGTTCTCCGGCCCCGTGCCTTTGAGTTGAGGGGACATGGCCGGGGTCAATCCCCATAATGACGTTGATACTGGGGTTATTAGCGCTCCCATAAACGCCTTGGGTTTGATAAAGAGTGTGCTTGATGATGATCAAATTCAACATAGAGTTGGATAAAGTCGATGCCGCTCGTTGGTTGCTACCGCGTTGGACAGTTAAAGCGAGTTGCTGCGAGATTAGTTGTCACCCTTTCTTTCTGTCCGCATCATGTCCAAGGCTACCCCTCCAAGAGAAGACAGACTTCTCGTGTGTTCGCGAAGCTTGGAACATCTGGAAAGGGTGCCTGTCAGGCTCAATCTAGGCATGATTTGCCCCCCACATGACACACTGCACGACACGACATCACAATCGTCTGGGGAATGGTTTTCACCTCTTCCCGTCATACGATGATAGACAAGATACTCCCATGTATACCACTGAGTACAGTATACCGGGCCGGCATGCTGCACAAATCTCGAGTTGTGTCTGTCTGTCTATGTATGCAATTGGAATTGGAGTTGGTTTTGGTTTTGGTGTTGCGTTTGGTAGGCCATATGATCAGCAGAGAGGCCCCACGCCCAATTCCTCCATATCCATAAAACACGGATCCGTGAAATAATTTTTGAGTTGCCACCATACCTTAGGCACCTATCTATGTAACTTCTTGAATCAGGGTCTGTCCTGTCCCGGTATCGCGGCCACTGGCGGGTTTCGGCATCACCATGTCATATGGCCAGTAAGACAACGCTAAAAAGAGGCTGCGAGGTAGAAAAGAGAAAAAGCACACACACAGACTTCGGCTGTGCCTCAGACAAACTAGCCAGACCAGAATTAGCTTATCATTGTTTTTTCCCGGAACTCTGTGTCCCTAGGGTGCCATTTAACCCCTGGACGGACAAGGACAGAACTCGAATTGGTCGATTCTGATCCCGGGACCCATCACACCACCCCTCCCCCCCCCCAAAAAAAATCAAGCAACGGCATCCACCGACCTTCGGACTCCGACCGGCTCTTGGAGGACATGCCCGGCCTTGTCGTCTAGTCTATCCATCGTCAACGTTTTTATAACCGGCCTGCGTCGCCACTCCTTTCACACTTGCCTTTGCCTGGCTCTTTAAATACAAGAACTTCGACTTACACCCCTTCAACTGCTCATGAACGTGTTAGTGAGGCTCTCTCTTCACCAATATACTTACAACCGACACCGGTACAACATCGTCAACGCAACATAAGAGACAACTTCCTGGAGTGGAACACTTCCCCTCCTAGTTCACCGCGTCTCCTACTTAACGACATTACATCACAGCAATTGTGAATATCTTCAAAAAGCACTGCCATCAGCAGCGCCGCTCCCACGTTTTGGCCTCAGCCGCATTTAGCATTTACCCAACGGATATATACAGCAGCATCTTTGCCAACCAACCATGGTTCAATTATTGGCTGATCCCGCATTCTCGCCCGCTGCAACACCAACACATGAGGGCACCAATGGGCCTCTTATGAAGCGCCCTGGTCCTGTCAGGGCTGACTCTTCAACACCAATGACCAGGGAGGAACATGCCAAACGAATGCAGGAGCTCAACAAGAAGAGGGGACTGATGAGGGCACCTAGAAGAGGTTGGTCAATGACTGACTACCAAGGCGACCATGTTGCCGGGTCGCACTCGGGCGCCTCTCACATTGAGCGACAAGCACCCATTCCCGAAAATGAGTCGCCTCCTCCATCCACGCCTCATCAGCACTCAACTCCTGAAGTGCCAGCCGAGGATAAGGCAGCCCAGCTGCCTCATCGACCCAAGCTGCCTCCCCCTCGTCGCTCATACTCTGTAATGGATTATGAACCAGTTCCTCAGACACAGCCACAGCCTCCCAAGGATCACACACTGCTAGATCTTCCTTCTGAGCTCCATTACACCATATTCGACCACCTTGATCCCATTGACAGCGTTTGCTTCGGCCTCACAAACTCCAACTTCTATGAAATTCACCGACGACTTCACGGCACAGTTCCTCTCTCCAGCCGTTACTCTGGACCAAACGACATGGAGTGGGCTTGGCGAGGAGCTGGCCCCCTTGTCCATCGACATGAGCGAAACCCTGAAAAGGAGGATCCTATGGGGCAGATGCGTGTCAAGGGCCAGGTCTACTGCAGAAAGTGTGGCATTTCGCGATGTGAGCTGCATCGTCACCTCAAAGACTGGATGGGCGACGGCTATGAGTACTGCTCCATCAAGGAGATCTTTGGCAAGCCCGCAGGAGAGGACGCAAAGCCATACTGCTACATGAAGTCGCCCAAAAACCCGCACCGATGTGGACGTCACGGAGGAAAGCAGGGTACACTATAATGAACCTAGACGACAGCAAACTAAGATAAACGATATGATACAACAACTCACCCCCATGGGGGTATGACGACATGAAAGCAAAAACCGAGCAAGATAAAACCCTGGATTTGCTTTATTCTTTTTGGGACACCTACAGGAGCGTTACGGTTAAAGGACTTTTGATTTCAGGGTGTATTCTCTCTTGAGAAGTGGGCATTTTGGATAATGGATAATGGATACTGCGATTTAAGTCAGATCATGGATAGCAAACATCAGTAGGGGTGGCACCAAAAAGGAAAGTGCGGAAAAGAGCTTCCTCATATCATAACATGACGCAATGAAAACATTTCTGATATCACGAACGTGCCTTATTGTTACTCCAAGGTTAATGAGCTTTGTGTTGCCTTGTTTACACAGATGACACAGATGACACAGATTACACAGATTACACAGATTACACAGATATGTGGAATTATGTGGAGTAGCAACTGCTTGTAGATATCGATCTACAGTAATAATTACCCCTGCGGTTGACTTTAGACGTCATGGACCACTCTTCGCGGCATACGCGCTTCGTCATTGAAATACGGGAGCTTGCGTCTGATAATCAAGATCAGTACGAAGAAATACACGGAGAATCTTTTACTTACTTAGGCGAAGGGAGAGAGTGTCATTCAAGCTGTTACTAGTAATGCTTTGTACGCCTGCTATCGTCAGGATCAGGGCGACAGGGAGAGTGGACAGACACCACGACACTCACATATCAACCTCATCCCTTTACAATGTCACAAGCGAGGTCATCTTTGTATTGCTTTTATTCTTATACACCTGTCAGCTTGCTTCCAATGATTCTTTCGGGGCCGTTGTGTGCACAAGGAGCTATTGGTATGAATCTGTTCCCGCCGTATCTCTTTGTCTAACAGTTGTGAACCTGATACTTGCTCCTCTGGCCTGCTCTACTCTAATCTGACAGTTCATGCAACAATGCGCCGACCCAATACCCAAAAGAGTAAAATAAAATAAAAGATGTTCATCTGTATCCAAGACATATATCCCTTTATCACGGTGCAAATTACCCAATTCCTTTAACGCCGATCCCCACGAAAGGGGTTACAAAACACCACTCATGATCTTGTTCCACTCCGGTTGATAGTAGTAAGAAATGCACGGCCAGTGCTGTCGTTGTTTAGTCCTTCCACTTTGGTGTACAGTCACCCTTGGCGTCGATCCAATCGTTGATGCCTTGCACAAACCAGCCACTCGTCCACTTCTCTTCCGGCTTTTGCTCTTTGCGAGGCTTGCCCCTCTTGAAACTCCTGGCGATACAGCACACATTGTTGTGGTAACGCCATTGGAAACAGCGGCGGCCAGCGTGCCATTCCTTGTTGCCCTTCTTCTGGCTGTAGCGGGATCTGATCATCTCGTTGCGTTCTTTGTCGTCCTTGAGATTGTAATAATCGTCTTCCGAAATATCGAGATTGTCAGCCTCGCATACCATAGCACAGTGCTCCTTAGATCGGTGAGCGTGTTGCTCAATGGCATTCTTCTCGTTCTCTTTCTTTTGTCGGCCCTTCTGGTGGTCACTGGCCTTGCCCTGAGCTTCAGGACCGAATCCAATATAGCAGACGTCGTCAGACAAGTTATCCCACTCGTCATGCTCCGCCTCCAGCTGAGGAGCCCAAAACT
The DNA here is from genome assembly GCF_013396195.1 of Fusarium tjaetaba. Classification (NCBI taxonomy): domain Eukaryota; kingdom Fungi; phylum Ascomycota; class Sordariomycetes; order Hypocreales; family Nectriaceae; genus Fusarium; species Fusarium tjaetaba. The sequence goes on from NW_023501487.1 coordinate 54,555, forward strand.
GGTGATACATTTCTCTGATTTGAATGAAGCCCTAGCATTGACGATTAGCTTTGTTTTCTGCAAACATCAACACATCTCTGGCAAACATACCTTTTTCTGTCGCGTCTTCTCGAAATGCCAGGCGTCGCTGACTTCCTCGGGATTCATGTGATGCATGGACAAGAGGGGCTCACACCAGTGATTGTTGCCAAATGGAAGGGTCATAGGCTTCTCGCCGTTAAACATTGGGTGTGCTTGTTTGACCTTCTTACCAGTTTCCATGACAGCCAGGGCCATGAGGTAATCACCACAGCATTCATGAGTAGCCATCATATCGTACTTGTGTGCTAAGTCAGGGATCTCAACCATCTTCCTCATGGTGTCTCCATGGATCACATAACCACTGCCGCCATGGGCGAATGGCTTTCCCTTAAGCATGGCAACACTGCCGACGTACGGCGTCTCTGTGCCGTTGACCCTGTTGCGAAGATACCACACAAGATTCGACCAGAAGACGTAGGTGTCGGCTTCAGCAAACACGTACCACTCCTTGTTGGGACGCATCTCCCAGGCTTTCTCTACCATGTGGAGGAACTTGTACTTATCAAGATTCCAGCCTTCCTTCATGTTCTCGGTACAATACTGCTGAGCAATTGGGCACTCGGTTTGGGCTCTGTAGAGGTCGAATTCCTTGCGACCTTTTTTGACGTCATCCTTCACATCCTTGAGGACGTCGTAGATTTGGTACTTGTCGATTTGTTGGTCCTGTCCGGATTAGTTAGCCGCAACCCTCTATGGAACGGTGGCTTGATGTAATTTCATAGGTGGCGCCAAAAAGGAACCCCCCCTTGCGCCGCCCTTTGTGGGAAAAGAATGCTATGTTTACTCACCAGATCAGAAAAGAGAAGATAGTCGTCCAGACACTGCAGGCTCGTCAAAAGATGGGCCGGGAGCTTGGTAAATGCTTCGGTGGCACCGGTTTTCATGACAAGCATGATACCGTCGGTGTTGGGGAATCCATCACAAACTCCAGTCCAGTTCGATAAAGGACCTGAAGGAACATCCAAGTCTGCCGTTTGAGAAGGTATGAACTCGCTCACGATGCTGGTTGTCGCGATATCTTGATAGACTTGGGTCTTGGCCTCGCTATCGCCGTCTCCGTTCTTGTGGTCATTGTTGTTTTGCGACTGATCAGACAACTTGATACCATCAGGTTGCTCGTCTCCCTTGTCCTCGGGCTTGTTTTCACCCTGCTCATGCTTGTTCTCACTTTCTTCGGTCTTGGTCTCGCTGTGTGGAGGTTTGTTCTCATCGCCTGAGGCTGTCTCATCAGCCTCGAGTTTCTTCTCGCCAGTCTGAGGCTGCGTGCTGTCCTGTGGCCGGTGTTCCTTATCTGCCTCACCGGGCTTGTTTCCATCATCTTGCGACTTGGGTTCACCACTTTGTACAGCCTGCGATTCGGTCTCACTACTCTCGGGTCTCATGGTCTCCTTTGGCACCTCGCTGTGGATCTGGTCGGTGTTTTGAGGTGTATCGCTTTCGCCATGATCAATCTCAAGAACCGCTCCATCGTCCTCTGCATCATCTGCCTTCTTATCGTCCTCTGGGTGTTGAGCTCCAGCAGGCTTTTCAGCGCTGCCAGAAGCTTCTTTGTCTTTCTCGCCCGTGTATTGCGGCGAATCCGTATCGTATGGGATCTTTTCGGCAGGCTCCTTGGCGGGCTCATTGTCGTTCAGTATTTGGTTGGTAGTCGTCTCGTTGAGATTGGCGACAAAGCCTTCTTCGACATCGTATGCGGCACCTTCATGGCTGAGATAATTGGTCAAATGTCCATAAACGCCCGGTGAATCGTCGCTGAGCCGATGGAGGGGTACAACGAGCAGCAAGGTCAGGGCGACGAGTGTTACTGTAATCAGCCTCCAGCCCCTGGGGGTGCTCCAGGCAGAGCTTAAGTGAAGACCCATTGAGAAGGGGAGAAAACTGGTTATACAAAACAGGAACACATGCAAGAAAGGACTCGAGTATGAAAATACAAAATAAGACAAGGGAGAGTGGCGCCTAGAGGCTTTTAAGATGTAGGTAGGCTCTGAGAAAGAAAGAGAAAGATGATAGACAGACAAGATGGAGGCTGAGGGCGGGACAGGGTAAAAGAAAGTGACGGCAACCCAAGAAATCCGTCTATACACGGAACGGGAATCACGCTGTTTTGTGCAGCTAAGTTGGCATGGTTCTTTTCAAGAACCTCGCTCGTCTCGTCCGGCGACGTGTCGATAGATACGATCGTATCCACATCAGCTTATCCTAACTCCTTGGCTTCCGTCGCATACTAGACGTACGTACGTACGTATGTACAGAGTATCTGGTCTACATACATAACTAGGTAGCTATCTGTGCCCTTGGCTGCATGCGAATCGCGAGTTATTTCTCCAAGGAAACAAAAATCAGCCAGGGCCCCTCCCTAGTCCACTAGCTACTAATCGCTAGTCAGGCCCAGGCTTGATGAGGCGTCCCGTACAGGCCGGATGGGATTCATGGGAGGACAAGACGCTAGACATGCCTCCACTGCAGAATGAGGTGAAGGCACATGCTGACAGGAGTGGACAGCTCGCGTGCATACTGTACTGTACGATTCAGGGGTGCTACATACATACCCTGCTGCCGTGACAGGTAAGGTAACAGTAGCTTTGGAATGGTCCATCTGGCGATCACCCTTTTCAAGGACCAAGCGCCCGCATTCCAGACAGTTTGAGTTTAATAGAATACCGCAATCCATTGCCGGTAAAGCTTCAGAGCTGCGTGCCTGGAACGTTGGGCTTGGAATGCAGATACACAAAAGCTTTCTGCAAGCAGACACACAACGGCCCGGCTTGGAATTCAAACTTTGCTTCAACCACGCGGCCAAACGGCATTCTGCGCAGATTGCTCACAGCGCCAGGCGTCGCCCCAATGCCAATAGTCAAGGTTGTGGCTGAAAGTCCTGGTTTTTACGTGGCCCAAAACGGACAATTCGACATTGACAGTCATGACGAAGTTTGTGCCCCCTTTTCCATGACATGCGGGTGGACATTTGATCTGGAAAGCAGCCATTGAATAGAATAGAATAATTTGAGATGGGGAAAATGAACCCTGGATCCAGACTTCGATAGTTTCTCATGAATATTGTTTCGTTTACACACGTAGCCGCCGATAGTGTCACTATAGCGCCTCTCTGGTCAGCTTTAGAACATGCCAAGCGCTGGCTAGGGGGCTACTGAGGTGGGGTCCTTTGTCCTTTTTTCTTCTTTTTTTTTTTTTTTAGTTAACCTCCATCCTTCGCAGCTGTTCTACCGTTGTAATGTTTGGCAACAAAGTGCCACCAAGTTTTTCAGCCCCTGAGGCTTGCATTCAGACCCCGTTGGGATCTTGGCTTGCAAGGCACATTATTAGAGCAGCGGCTGAGCTAGGGCTGACAATGTAATTAATTATTGTCAAACTCCCCCCTCGCCTTTTCTTGCAATAGGATCCACGGTAGTCGTCATCAACCTTTCTCATCAGCGGCTGCACAAGAACCCACGTTTCAGACGTGTCTGAAACTTGAGTTGACATCCATCTGAATCCGTCACAAACCCCAGTCGTGGCGATGATCATTTCGACTAATGCCGATCCGGCCATCAAGATCGGGTCTGGACAGCATATACTTTGGTCGAGAAACTTTGCTGTTCAATGGCCAGTTAGCCAGTCCACAATTCAACATTTTAACATGTCTTTGGATGATCTGGAGAAGCTCTCGCGAACTTTAAATGTTCTGATTTCGGCAGATAGCTTAGGCTGTAGCTTTTTCCATGGCCCAGACTCTCTGACTCACGTTATCTTGGCCCTGGGGACCATCGGCCAAGTGGTTGAATACGGCAGTTACTCGAGTATGTACGGATACACTTCATATGGCTTGACCAGGCGACAACGAAACAGCAAACATCCTGTTGTGTGCTGTCAGTCCTTGCTATCAACGCTCCCACTTGACATTGACCAACAACCTCAGTAAGTCAATATCAGGTTTGTGTTATCCTCAAGACACTAGACACATGTGATTGGTCATGCAGGCGGATGTTTGATGCAAGATGTTACAACGGGATCTATGTCTTACAGAAGAGCAGTGTCCGCATGAGATAGCACTGCAGGAACATGGGCCCTCGACTGTCTGACAATTCGAGAGGCTCATTTGGGGCACTTATCCGCCAAGTTTGTAAGGCTTACCTCGAGAGGCCGTAAATGGTTGCACAAACCCTCAAAGGTCTGGTGATTGCCTGTGGCAGTTTTCACTTAGGTCAAACAATTACTGTGATTGATTCAGTAACTTGTGTATTTGTGCCTTATATAGGTACCTTAAAGAACCTAAGTACTTCTAGTGCCAGGTAACCTGTAGCTCATGTTGGTCTACGAGGGCTTCCTCATCAAGGCATTTCCATTCGTAGCCGAGTTGAGATGGGATTGGAAACCATGTCAATCGATATATATGAGCTAGAACTCTTATTCACGGGTAATCTTGATTGATAAGATGATAAGTAGCCGTCAGCGATAAGAAAAACAGCAACGATCGACCCCTTTGGGCTGGGGGAAAGCGCTAAGGATCTCATCAACCACGTGCTGGTATAAGGTAACTGATATGAGTACGGGCAAGAACAACGGCTCTCAAGACTACCTTACAGTAAGGATCTCTTCTTCTCCCTTTTCTTGTGTGAATAGCCCAAACTTGTCTCGCCTACTCATCAATGCAGGAAGTCAGCGACGTTGCCGTTTCAAAGACTCAATAATCGACATCCGTCAGGGACCTGTCATTATACTCGACCTGCGTGAGTGACTTGCCGATCGAGGCATCATATCCAGTGCGAGGAAAAGGCCAAGTAATTACGGTCAAACTGCTTTACTCAGCACGGCATTGAATCGCACCGCTTGCGCCATTCACTTCAAGTGGTCCCGAGCCGAGCGCTGGTTCGTCCATCGCTCTGCTTCATGGAATCATAGACTTTTGATTCCTCCCTAGACAGGGTCCCGATGCCCCGCCCCCCGCCGAGCAACAATCCGAACAAGAGAACCTGAACCGAGCGGCTATTGCGCCATCAATCGTAAATCCTATAACGAGGCTCAGGAATCGATGATGGAACGTTCATAAAAAGCCAGTATTTTCTAACGTTGACGAACTCTAAACGCGACGCCACTGCTCTTGTTGTACTTGCAGGGCCTCTCGATCTAAAGCAAATATCTGAGGAACTGTCATAGGAGGTTGACATGCAGTTCGGTACTCCGGATAGAGCCGGGCTCCTATCGCATCCACTCAATCCAGGGACTATATCTAGATCGGGATTCTTGAAGTCGCTCGCAATCGGGGATCACAACCAATTGGACAGACCCAAGCTCGCATCCTCCCCAGATCTCGCTTTCAGAAACGTAAGCTTTATCCATGACTCTGGCTGGGGATCGAGCACTTTCATTAAATATGCAGCCCACCGTTTGTGGTTCCTTTTCTTCAACATCATTTACCATTTTCTCTGTCGGACGTCGAGTGAATTTTGTTCTTCAAATAGGTCTCTGAAGAAACCCTCGACTAGTTTCTTGGAGTTTGTGTATGAAAGGCCTCTATCTACATGTGATAAGGCTTTTGTGGGTTTTTCAAGTCACAACAACAAAACTTGAAATAAGACCAGAGACCTTTCACTTGCATATACAAGGCCACCCGCAAGTAGCCATCGTCACAGTAAAGAGACGCTGTGCCTTGTGAAGGGAAAGTTCCTCACTTTCAACTCTGAGCGACTTTCCGCACCCAACACTCTCAGCTCATGTTCAACCTCTCAACCAGCAACTCACATCAAGAGCCTTGAAGACATGGCAAACCTGTCGCAACCCGGCCATGGACCAGTCCAAACGAGTGCAGTCGTTGTGCTTGGTGCCTCCTCATGCCTTGCAATACCTCCTCCCTCACCTCCTACACCATCCTCATCACCACCCGGGGACACCTTCTGTGAACCCATCGATCCATTGAGTTTGGAACGAGAACTGAGAGGAGACTTTCAAATCAAGGATCAGCGTCTGCGAGAAGGGGTTCATGTGCTCAATACAGAGGCATTGGCCTTGAGAAATCTTTCGCGGCTGTATGAAACAGATCCCGTAGCCCGCGATGGCTTCAACTTGTCGGTCCAGGCTATTACCAAGCAGCAACGGGCGAACGGCAAACTCGTTGTTATTGGTGTAGGCAAATCAGGACATATTGGACAGAAACTCGTTGCTACATTCAAAAGTCTCGCCATTCACGCCGTCTTTCTTCATCCAACTGAAGCCTTACACGGTGACCTTGGTATCATAGGGCCTAACGATACTCTGTTGTTCATCACGTATTCAGGCAAGACTCAGGAGCTGCTCATCATGCTGCCTCATATCGATGAGTCACTCCCGACTATACTTCTCACATCGCACACTTCCCCGGAAACATGTGAGTTCATCAACCATCGGCCTAACACTATCTTGCTCCCGGCCCCGATTCCAGAACCTGAGAAGACCTCATTTGGCGTTTCTGCTCCCACCACATCAACGACAGTGGCGTTGGCTCTTGGTGATGCAATTGCAGTCACAGCAGCTAAGGAGATCAATGCCAGCATTGCAGCTGTCTTTGCAAAGAATCACCCTGGTGGCGCTATCGGTGCCGCAGCTCGACAACCTCGTACCATCAAAGATATAGCAGTCAGTTGGCATGATATACCGATAGCACCAGAGTCAGAGGGGGTGAGTCTGGGGTTTGACTTGCTGCGTGCTGGCCTCGATTCGGTCACTGGTTGGGTCAGAGTGCAAGATCGAGTTGCCTCGCCGGGTACAATACGAAAGATCAGTAAAGACGACTTGAACAAGAGTTTGGAGGAGATTCCGGATGCCTCAATACCGAATGCTCTGATGCTTTCGCTATCCTCAGAGACTACTATCCGTCAGGCACGTGATATTTTGAAGAACATGCAACTGTCACCGAACGACGAAGATCTGCCATGCGAGCGGGAATCTGCCATAGCAGTGATGGAAAGGGGAGAGATAGTGGGCGTTCTGGAAGTTGGTTGTCTCTTGGATTTTGAAAGATGATGCATCGGAGGACATGCATGGACGATATTTATGGCTCCTTGCATTCGGGGCTACACTTATGGCTGGCAAGGCTAGATATCGACGCATTATGGCAGCGTATTAGCGATTGTTACTAGGAGTTATCATAGATGACTGCACAGCGCATCTTATGGGGAAATTGGCGTTTTATGTCTAGACAAGTCTACACATGCACCCAGACTAAGGGTCTACGAAATGCAAATTCATGCTTTGCTACGAAACATTATACTGAGATTTCGGGTCATTTCTCTACTTTCTTGAATGGTGCGACTGTTGCCGGCTTTAGTAGAGCTTAAGAGTGAACTCAAAGTCTTGACGAGCGTTCAGATTCATCTCGAAGGGCCTCCCGAGTCACTGTCAAAACGTATCACACTATCGCGTGCAAACATGTAATCTTGACATGCCGCTTGCGCTAGAGGCTTCTGGATATCCGTTATTCATGTATCTTCAACTTGCTCTTCTGACACTAGACAGTGGATAGTTGGCGATAGAACACATGAGGAGATGAAAGCTACCCTAGAGCATGATGGCCGATTTCGAATACACATGGCTTCGGTAGTATGCATACCCAACTGAATCATGAGAACAGTCTCGATTGTCAAGATTGTGTTATTGAGTATGGCACTTGATGGTCCAATAAGCTATCGGAATAAACACTTTGCGGAAGATAGATATAAGAACCGGCAAGATTGTCCTTTCCGGTGATAGAGCAGCATTTTGCAGATAAGAATTCAAGAGCCAAGATAACCAACCACCTTCCACATTGGTCCTTGATGATAGTTCATAGCTCACGTAGACAACTCTGAATTGGTTCATTGATAACGATCCTGCCAAGTTGGCGTTATCATATTGCCCTAAGCATAAAGCAGGAGCTCGATAGTGCAAAAAATGGCCTCGTATAGAGAACCTAGGGACCTTGAGCCTAAACGACGAAAATGTTTAGGCAAAGTTGGCCTAAGCTTATTAGGGGACTCTTGACTGAATTCACTTCGGCATCCTCTCTTCGAGTGTAATCAATGTTATTGCTCCTTGAGGTAAACTATTTTGGGAACAACCACGTCTCAGAACCCAAGACCAATATCAGTTCAGATATCACAAGAAGGATCCAGGTTAACAGGTCACATGCTCAGCCATGGAAAGGATCCCCACGGTCCTGCTTCAGATTATCTAGGATCTTGAGTAAGAACCCATGTCGATTAGGGTTAGAAATATATTTCTCCGGGGTAGTTACACCGTCAGATAAGCTTGTTTGTTATATCCCTTGACTCAGATGTTTGACATTCAATGGGGCTTTCGCGTCACACATTGGGCAAACAGTCACTGGATATCTTTCCCATTTTGGATAGCTAGGCAATAATTCAGTAATAACAATCTCATGCATGCAAAACCACGCTGCATCGTGGGCCTTCTATTTATTCACGTGCTTGTCTAATCAAGTCTGGCCCTTGTAAGCTGATCCCAGCTAAAGCGTACGGCAGATGTTTCTCATGTTTCTGGAGAATAACAGGATACTTAATAGAATATTTCAAGTATGATTTGCGCAGAAATTGAACCAAAACCAAACAGCATAGACCCTCGTCTAGTTCTGAGAAACAATGCCGCAATGATTTTGGTTGATGGATTAATAGAAAGGTGCCATAGTTGAGTTACAGGTCGCTGTGACAGCAGGCCCTCTTGAGTCATAGGAGGAGAGGAGCCATGTCAAACACGAATCAAGTTGGCCTGGTGAGAAATCTAGCAACGGCTACTGTACCTCTCTGCCTACGGTAGTACCCACCAATTCATGAAAAATCTAGAACGTGACACTCACATGAAAAAGAACAATTAGCAACTGCATTGTGAGCATAAAACAAGAGTACAATATGCCGTCCTATCCGGCCTCGAGGGGTATGACAACTGATTTCGTGGATGCGGGCGTGACCTATTACCGTTTTTGGACTGCGAATTGCATCTCGTAAACTCTGCGATGCGATGCAATGCAACTCATGCGCACGGGCTGCACATCGCCAGGGCGGTTGAACGGGTTGTGGATAGATGCATGGGTCAACTGATGTGGCCGCATACCCCTGGATGCTCAATCCATCCATCAGCGGCCAGGTAGGGAGGGACCTTTGTACAGACTATTCGCAGACTCTTCGTAAACCGACCAGCGGGCTATCCTATCTTAGTTGGTGGACGGCCCTTCACTCCTCACTTTCAAATCTGAACTGGGGCAGAGTCAGGGTCTGCGATGTATGGACGGAGTAACGAGATCAAGTCTAGCAGGTCTATCGCCGGCAAGGTATGCATCACAAGGTAGGCTTGTTGGAGACAGAACGGGGGCGTGTAACCCACAAGGCGAGATTCAGCATGTCCTCTTTCGATATCCAGAGCCCTTACAGCATTAGACGAAGCTGCAGCGCTCGGAATTATTGATGGGACTAGTGCAACAAAATGCATCTGGCCAGACCGAGATCCCAATTCGGCAGATGTGCACGAGATTTACGTAGAAGCTTCAACGACTGCATTTGACTCGACCAATAGCATGTTGTAGAATTTTTTCTTTTTTTTCCCTCTTTTCCTTTTTTCCTTTTGACAACATGACACTCTCCCCATGCAGAGCCGACGATTCGCGCCTTTTTCCCCTCTGGTTCGGGGGTTTGATACTCTCTTTGAGCCGGTGTCGCCTCATTACGCCGAAGTGATAGCAGTTCCTTGCAACGGAATTTACAACCGCCTGAAGCTAATTCGTCGTTGACACGAGAAAGTTCAGTCTTTGGGCTGAGGTGGAACTCCCAAGTGGATTCAAGGGTGTTTTAGCTCACAGTCTTTAAGCCTCAAGGAATAGGGCCAAAGACCAACAACGTCTTCTGCCATCAACCCATTGAAGGCACTAGTTAGACATTTCATGAACGCACAACCTGGTAGCGACGTTGAGAGAATGGCCTAGCGACACTTGGGTATTTTGGGCGGATAAATTCGAAGGCGATCCCCATCGATCTCTGGAAGCAAGTGTTTTTGTCTGTATCATAAATTACAGGCCCACAGTGTCATTCCCAGCTGCATGTCTCCTGTTTGTAAGTCTTGTTATCCAAAGCACTATATTCTATGGATGGAGATTAGAAGAAGGCCTCTTTGTGCCCCGGCTGCATCAAGAGAAAATGCATTCCGGCCACGAAGCACTCAACTTCTGTGCTAGTTACTAGGTAGTTAGCAACTGAATTGTGGTTGTTCCTGTCGAGTCGCTCTAATGGAATTGACTTTTGAGTTAGGTGGGCTCTTTTTCGTTCTTCATGGTGGAGAAAGTTTTCTCTGGAACGGCGGCTTAAAAAAGAGCCAAGCCTCTCCAAGTAGAAGCGTGAGGGGAATTCTGGAGTGAATATTTATCTACCCCAGCAGCAGCCAAAGAAAACTTGACAATTCTGACAGGGATACTGTCATCCCCATGTCCCACAGGCGTTGTGCAAATTCGGGAGGGACCTGCCAAGCCTTATTGTCGACACGACAGAGCCAGTAGAGGCAGCACATGGTCCCTGCTGGTCTGGAGAATGGAGGAACTATTGCGCTAATGTTTTCTAAGCGAAGCACTATGACGGAACAAGCTTGGACTTTATGGGCTGAAGAATAATGAAGAAGCTGTGACTAGAAGTTGCCCATCATCAGTCAGACCCGGCCGTTTTAGCTGCAGGCCAATCTAGGCCAATGCCTATACTGAAATGATGTTACATCCCATATGAAATCATCCAAGCCCGAGACCTGCACGATGATGGTCAAGACTAAGTTCGACCGAGGGAATGACGAGGGCACGCCACTGTCCATGCGAGCGAAAAACGGTCCATAACATGACAGAGACAAGGATGCGTATACCATTACCCGTAATACATGGGTTCTGTCCAGACTCCTTGTCTGGCGTCAACAGACAGGGAAAAGCTGGACCGAGCCAAGTTTCCACAAGCAGCGAACGCGAAGCGAAGCGAAGCGAAGCCAAGCTAACAAGACGACGATGTCCAAGAGAAGACATGCGGCGCATGCTTTGAACATACAGGTAGATGCTTTCCAACAACAAGCAATGGAATAAGCTTTCGAGTCGAGTCGAGGCTAACTGCTGGCTGCCACGTACTGTCGTAAACCAGGAGCTGGGTATTTGAGCCGCCTCAAAGGCACTTATTCTGTTTAAAGTTCTCGGTGACCACCAGTAACCCATCACTTGGTCGCTACCGACGCTGAGGTAATGCCCGGAGGATCGGAGATGTCTTGCATAGCCTAGTAGTGAAAGTGGCATCACTGAGAGAATCATTGACGAATGCTATGGTCTCGGCGGTCCTGCACTGTGATTGTGTTGGTTTTTGCATCTGCTTGCTTGTCGTTATGCCGCATGATATCCTGGAAAGCTGGTAGGTACTTGTAGCTCCCCAATGCAGTGTAGGTAGGGACCGACTTTCTATCTCAAGCACCTGTCATTGCCAATTGCCTCTAGGTTCCGACTTGGCTGAGGGGAAAAAAGAGGGAGACCACGGCTGCAGCTGCGGCTAATACCCGTACGGCACAGTACAGACAGGTGTGTCGGCAACAACTCATTGATTCTGCACAGCAACAAGGGTCCATTATCATAACTAATTGATTATGAATGAGTGGCTATTGGGCCTCGACTCACCCGAGTGGTTACACAGCGTACAAATATGGCGGCCACTTGACTTGACAAGTCGTGTTCATGGACCAAGCAAGATATGCACGTGAAGAAGGGCGTGAAAAGTTTCCCATCCAGGTAACTTGAGGAGGCATGGCATTGCTATGTTCTCACCGGTGCCCTGCCAACTTGTAAGTTACCTAGGTATGGTACGTAGGTATGTAATGGTAGGAACTGCGCTCTGTATTCACCGAGTTGCTATAGCGCCCTGTCTAGAGTAGAGTTTAAGGTAGGTCGGCATAATAGCGGTAAGGTTGAGCGGTATCCAACCTAGTAGGTAAGTATGTATGGATGTTTAATTCGAATTTCACTAGAAGGAATTGAACTTATCAACAAGAAACTTGCCTTAGCCAGATGTAGGCAATAATATCTGGTCAAGGTACAGCGAGATGATAAGGTGGCACAAGATGCAAGTTTACCGATACCGACACAGATAGATACCTATCTCGGTACTTATTACTTGAGGTGAGGTGATTGTGCAGGAACTCAAGAGATGCATAAGTTTGAGGATTGACACAGTAGGAGCTAGTATGGTCTGATGCTTGACAGAATCAATAGAGATACTTGTTGCGTTCATGCGTAAGGAAAAGATTATCATGTGTCCGTAGACCAAGAGATGACCAAGTAGATACCTTACCTAGTTACCCATGCATAGGTATACTGTAAGGACGGTATGGATGCTTGTGTGAATGCCGCGGCCACCACGTTTCCCAAACTCAATTTCTAATGTGCCGAAGCCCAAGAGCCGAGACTTGATTCCATGGCCCGACTTTGCAGTTTAACTTGGCCGCTAACTTATTAGCAAGCAGTACATGATAAAGTTGTCCGCGGCAACGACACTGTACTTGTTGCATCGTGATCTCCATGTGTATCTTGTCTACGAAGTATACACCTGAAGATTGGACATTCTTTTGCTAATGTTGGTTATCGTAGTTGACTGTTTGTTATCTTTACCCCTCAGTGTTTCCCCCCAGTGTCCTCTGGCTTGGAAAGCCGAGGCATGATGAGTTCCCTGCAGATTATTGCCAAAAGGTCCAGATCATGGCAAACGATAACTGCATTCCGTCTTATCAAATATCCGGTTCCCAATTGTTCCGCTAACTACGACATCAACGTCTGGAAGGAGACCCAAAGACCCTTGAGGCTTTGGGCCTTGATCCTCTGGGCCCCTCCCGAGTCCAGTCCTCGTCCCTCCAC